>NW_007730178.1:143116-163040 GCF_000696425.1 Galeopterus variegatus
CTGCTGTACAGGCACACTAAAGTTTGAGAAGCACTGCTCCATAGGGTCAGTTGTGCATTACGTTTTCTTTTCATGAGTTTACCTCTCTCAGTATGATTTATCACTTCATGCTTTTCTTCTTATGTGTAAACATTTTTATGTCTTTTAGGTTCACCTATTTTCTTCTCTTCCACTTTCAGAAGATACTTTTACTTAAGATGTGGGAAGATGATGGCAATAATGCAGAACTTGATTCGACATCAGCAGAGACTCAGTTCTACCTGGAGAACACCTGAGAAATGATTGAAGCATCCTCTGGTCTTGCATAACATTTGCTGCTGCTTGTGATAGATTTATTATAGCAGTTTATTAATTTGGATGGGGAATTTTGAAAATAAAATTTTGACAATCATTATAGTCACTCTTCTGAGACCGAGAATTCAGACAGCAAGGAAAATCAGTGATTCTCTTCTTTGGCTTTTTTTTTTTTCTTTTACACAAATAGTACAATAATATATAGACTGTGCTGTATGTTGATTTGCTTCCTTAGACATCATTACATGTCAGTACATAAAAAAACCTTCCTCGATCTTCTTTTATAGCAGTCGGGTACTTAATTGTGTGGCTCAGCCATAATTTAATAAAACGGACTCTTTTTGACAAACATTTGGGTTATTTTCTTATTTTACTATTACAAAAGTGTTACACAAATAACTTTGCACATATATCTTTTCGTATGTGTGAAAGTATGTCTACAGAAGTTGCTAGGTTGAGTGACACAGCCACTTGCACTTTTGATAGCTGTTGCTAAATTGTCCTCCACAGGGATTTGATTTACCCTCCACATGAGAGGGGCGTGGTTCCCCATACCTTGTCCAATAACAGTGTGCTGTCAAAGTTTGGGATTTTTACCACTTTGAATCAAGAAAAGATATTCCAGTGTCATTTTACTTTCCTTTTTTGTTATGACAAATGTATCTTTTTATATGTTCGTGAGCCATTTGCTATTCTTGTCCTATGAACTGCCTATTCTAATCCTTTGCTCATTTTTCTATTGGGTTGTTGGCTCTTATTGATTTGTTGGAATCTTTTACATTATAAACAATTTTTTAACTGTCATATAGGTTAAACATCTTTTCCAGTTTGTTGTTTATCTTTTGACTTTACTTATTATGTATACAGTTTTTATATTCTTGTAATAATCAATCTTCACCCCCCAAGGGTTTTAGCTGTCCTCATTCTGAGGTAATGAAAGAATTCTTCCATAGTTTCTTCTTTATTCATTTACAGTTTTATTTATTTTTAGGTTGTGATCCATTTAGACTTTATTCTGTTTTAATGTGTGAGGTATGAATTTCAGCTTATTTTTTCCCCCAGAGCTTCAAGTTATCAAAATCCTATTCACTAAATAATCTATCATTACATGAGGAACTTTCCAATGACACAGATTCCTAGAAGTTTCCCCCAGATATTATTTAGTAACTTTTGTTGGGACACCCACCAAAAGAAATTCCCAGGCTATTTAGATGTTCAGCCATATCCGTGAATCATAGCAAGGAGATTCAATCTGGAGGTGAAGGTGGAAACACTTTGTTTCTGATAATGAATGTTATCCAAATGGTTGGTTGGAAGCTTACCTTAATTTGGGAGAAGACAGCTGTTCTCCAGAAATAGTTTGATATTTGCCTGGATTTATTTTTGTTGATAAGACACAATATCAGCAAATTTATACAATGCCTGACGTTTCCTGAAATGGTTCTTTGGGCTTCACGTAGGATATATGGGTAGCTTTATCTTTTTGTCCAAAATATTTAAGCATATTATTTTGCATATTGAATAACGTTTTTCTCCTTGGAAAAGCATAAGCACCCTTCTTTCAGGGAGAAACTCAGTTTACCAGACTTTTCTTTCCTAGTAAATTGGAAAAAGTCTAGATCTATGACATGCTTGAGTTCAACCCTAAATACAACTAAATGAGTGGACTCTGTGGCTTTTGGATTATTTTGTACCATCCCTTAGGCCCACTTACAGCCAGAAGGAAGAAGGATAAGTGTTGTCTGAGCTAGGACCAGTTTCCAGGTAGGCAGAATGGGGGATTTGAGAATGTTCTGAAGATTCACCGACACACAGGCTACTTTCTCACTGGCCTGCCGAGGAACCCAAACACTCATCCTTGGGCACTTACTCCTTACACTGGGTTTCACAATAAACTTATACTAATGGAAAGAGGAGTTTATCCATTTGCTTCCCAGCAGGGGTTCTAGCTGAGTATTACTGCCGTCAGTTAACAGCAAGTTAGTTCTCAACCCTAGGTGCACATTAAGCTGGTTGGGAATCCTTCAGAAACAGTGATGCTTGAACCCCGTCCGTGATTCCAATCCACTCAGACTTAGGACCTCTGATCTCAAGTTCAGGCCTTTTTCCTCAGTATGATGAGCTCATTTAAAATAGCAGAATAGAACAGAAGAAAGTGTGGGCAAGAGGAGGGTGAGGAAAAAGATCTGGTCTTAAGGCACCAAAGTAGTACTAGGAAACTTGGGGGTTCCAAGAGCCTGCAGAGGGTGCTAAATGTGCCAGGAAAAGCAGGTAAACTTCACATTGAAATATCTTTTTCTCTATCTGAAAAGGCAAGTAGAATACTGCTACAACTTATGTGGTAGGGATAATTGCTCCTTCACCAGGGGACAACGTGTAGGAGATGCATCAGAACTTTCAGAGGAAAATGCTGATGTACTCTGTGCTCTTTTCTTGTGAATAGTGTGCTTCCTTAAGGTCTTGCCCTTTCTCCATATACAGCCCCATAAATACTGAGAGGCTTTCAATTCCACTGTTCCAAGGACTTGTTTAGGTTTTCCGTGGGGCTAGATGCCCTCATTTTCTTGAGGAAAAATAATGAATTCTTGCTAACTCATAATTTACAGGCTAGAATATTTGCTAAGATTTTGGATGCTATAAACAAAGGCTTATCTTGGCTTTCCAGCTTACATTTATAAGGAAGTCTCTAAAGCTTTTTACAAACAGTCCTTGGGCCTAGGAAACAGTTTAAATCATGCCATTCCTGGCAGGTCACTGCCTTGTCCTGGGGATGAATTTGGTGTTGCGTGCCGAGTAAACATTTATATTGCACAATTGTAAGCATTTCATGAAGCTGAAGTGCTTTTTGATTTTTAGAGGCCGGCTACTTATAAGACATGTACTGCATTATGAACGCACTCTGAGAAGCATAACCAGACTTGAGGTTGAGCAGAACTTCTGGACTGAGCCTTCAGTGCCCCTCAGTGCAGAGCTGGGGGAAGCTGGGGTGGGGTCCCAGGCAGCCTCCTGCAGGCGTGGGGGAACTGATGTCCCCTGACCTGGGACATGGCTGGAGGCATCTCCCTCCTAATCCTCTCTATACTCTCCTAAAGCAGCACCGCCTCCAATTCCTTCTTTTCTTCTTCTGTTCCCATGGGTATCTGAATCAGCACCATGACGCCTCCACAGTGCCTGTCTTCAACAGCTGCTATGTGTGGGGACCTTTTTCTTCTTGTTGCTCTATTAGCAGTTCCATATCTTTAGCTTACCATAAAGATTGAGGGACCCTATCAGACTTCTAGAACGCGGAACAGATGCATCACGGTATCAGGGACTGATTAATACTGCATGGATCCGTCATTTTTGACTTTGCTCCAGTGCTAACGCCATTTGTAGCACTGGCAAAACGCAGCCACTTTTCAGTTATGTGTTAAATAATAGAATAATAAACATGGGAGTAAGTCCATTTAGAACCAGAAAGAATTCACATGTGAGAAAATTTTTATAAGGCTTCTCTTTAATAATAGCCTCTCTATTCATATCATCCCTTCTTGCAGTTAGTGTTTATAGTTAATATAAAAATTTCCCTCTCCAATTGTGAAATATGAGGGTAAAAATTTTATTTTCATTTTTGTATCCCCAGCTCCTAACACGCAGCCTGACAGACAAAAAATCTTTAATAATAGCCTCTCTATTCATATCATCCCTTCTTGCAGTTAGTGTTTATAGTTAATAATAAAAATTTCCCTCTCCAATTGTGAAATATGAGGGTAAAAATTTTATTTTCATTTTTGTATCTCCAGCTCCTAACACGCAGCCTGACAGACAAAAAGTGCTCAATATTTGTTCAAAGAATAAAAGAGAGATGGGGCTGGTATTTTAGTGTTTTGGATCCCGAAGGCTGAATTTTGAACACAGCCACTAGCTAGGAGCTCCATGATGCTGCCTGTAGGACGGTTGAGAAAGTTAGCGCAGTGCGTGACAGAGAGAAGCCACTCAACCCATTCTACTTACATTACCACCATTTCTTGGGTGCATACCACGTGCAGGTATTTGGCCCAGGCACCTTCTATACGTCAATTCATGAAGTCCTGCCAACAGCTCTTGGTCTAGAAAGTCATCTTTTCCCTCTTTCAAAGAGGATAAAACTGAGACCCAGAGAACAGCCACCTAAAAATTATACAATTGTTAAGAGCAGAACCAGCATTCAAATGTGTGAACATAGGAGTTGAGAACTCCTGTTTGGCTCTTCCTCCTCTGTTGCCTAGTTTTTAAGAGCAGCCAAAGACTGTTTCCCTGCCGGCCAGGGAAGGGGAAGGGAAGGACGGGTGGGGTGGGCGAGGGGCTCCTGTGTTCACCAGTCGCCCCTCTCGTCTCTTCCTAGCTGGTTGTTTGCGGCTTTCAAAAATCACTTAACGAGAACATTTGAGAAATTACTTAGAGAACGATAATCTATAGAATGTGATGTAATTATTGCTCACTGCAGGGCTGCCCTGAGAAGTGACAAGGGCCCGTATTGAAGCGGCTTGTGAAGAGGACTTAAACACTGTACCAGCTGCAGAGCCCTGGCTTCCTCCCAAGAGCTCCTGATGGGATATTCTCCATGATTTCTAAGACCACCTGGAGTTATTAGTCCCTTGAGGACCCCCATAAGACCCATTATTATCCTTTCCTTTGCTCCCCAGGTGCCTTAACTTGGATCCTTATTCGTTGTGAGACTGGAAAAAACATGCAGTGCAGGTTTTGTCTTAGGTAGCAGTAAAATGCTATTACTACTGATCGCTGAATGTAAATGACACTGGACAGCTATTTCTTAACGTCAGTAAATCCAATGTCTGTGTCATCAGGAACCAGAAATCTGCACTCTACCTTTTGGCTAACTCATAATCTCTATCCTTGTGGTAATTAGGACCCAGTTCTTACTTTGTCCTATTGTAGTAAGTGCTATTGATCATTTAAAATTTTTTTTTAGTTTTTATTTTTGGAGTTGAGTCTTAAAGCAACTTTAAAAGTTTGTTCCTGAGGAAACAAGAATCGGGTTTAAATCATGAAGTGAAGCCTTGAGTCACTGGTGCTCTTTTCCATGTGTATTTCCCAACACTGGAGTATTAGAAATATTTTTAAAAGATTTTTGGGATAAAGGTGTACTCCTAAAAAAAAGCACTGATGGAAAAGATATAAATCTATGCAGAAAGAATATTTAAATAAATGTATAGAACTTTTCACCTAGGGCACACAAATAAAATAATTGGCTAAGAACATGGTCATTTTCAGTAATATTATACTAACAGTTTCTAGCTTAGTATCTCCATGTGCACTTTAAATTTTTTATTAGCATGAATTCATTATGGAACAAATTATTGCAGTAGAAAGAAACATCAAAAGCTGACTATTTATTTATTTTTGTCAGTTCTCCCTCTTCCATGGAAATTATGCTTCTGAATATGAGGAATAAAACCAGGGGCGATTTCACTGATTTTGGCTAAGTCTGCCTAGTACGTGAGTGCCATTTTCAAAGTTATAATACTTCCTCTTATGGGATAGAGAGCACCAAGGGGCAGCAGAGGGGAAGGCAACCACCTTTGCGTTTCTACTGTGTCCGCAGGTCATACACCTGATGTGTAATGTCGTCCCCAACGTTCCTCAGAGCCATCCTTGAGGTGAATACTCTCACCTCCCTTCTAAAGGAACACTGGATTCAGAGCCACGTCTGTTTGATGCCAAAGCCCCTGTTTTTCCTACCATCCCTTCATGTCTTCATGGGATGCTTCTTTACAAATCTGAAGTAGAAAAGGGAATCATAAGAATTCTAATGAAAGTAACTATTAAGTTCAAAATAGCATTAATAAACCTGAATTTTAAGATGGAGTTTGACAATAGTTTACATATCTATGTTTTAACTAAAATTTAAAATTCAGGGGGCATAAATATAATAACTGTCATAGAACATAAAATGCTGGCAGCCACATAAAGACAAGGGGCAGGTTTCAGAAACAAACAAACAAACAAACAAAACCTAGAAAATACCTAAGTTAGATTCTATTTGAGTTCTAAGCTCAGTGGTCTTTTGGTTTAAATGCAAGGGCTTTTGGATATCTTTTGGGTTCACTTCCAAATCTGATGGAAGCAATGGAAATTCCCTCCAAAAAATGTCCATTGAGACATAATCATTTTTGCATAAAAACAGCTCAGTGGTCTTTTGGTTTAAATGCAAGGGCTTTTGGATATCTTTTGGGTTCACTTCCAACTCTGATGGAAGCAATGGAAATTCCCTCCAAAAAATGTCCATTGAGACATAATCATTTTTGCATAAAAATGTTTTTGAAGTGTCAAAGATTCCTTAAAGGTTCCTTAAAGATTCCACCCACCTTTCACCTTTTCTTGTGGTCCATGAAGTCAACCTGGAATACATCTTTGTTTAAGTCATATTATAGATCTCATTTTGTAAAATATTGGCTGAACTTTGTTTATTAGAATTTTGTAAGGTCTAGAAATGTAAATGAACCTTACATTAATAGTCTAACTAGAACAGGATCCATGTTTGAGGAAATGTACAATTGGGGAAATAGAAAGATATGGAATTGCAGGTTGGATCAGGGTTCTACTAAAAGCTCACACTTATGTAGTACTTAAGGACAATTTCAGTGAACTACAGGCCTTTACATATTAACCATCATAATGTCACCAAGCAGGGAAGTTCTGAGATGTTAATAAGCTGTCCATGGCTTTACATCTTGAGACAGATGGAATTTGGCCCTTAGCTGAGGTGCCAAGAAAATGTTATAAATGAAGAAAACTGAAATTACCTAAAAATGAAGAAATTTCCTATAAATTTCTTTAAAATTTTTATTTCCTATAAATTACCTATAATTTATATTTACCTTTAATTTATAATTACCTTTATTTCCTATAAATTACCTATAAATGAAGAAAACTCAATTACCTAAAATTTCAAAATATCTGGATGTGTTGCTGTACATCTGACTAACTGACCAGGTTTATTAGATTTCTATGAGGTGCTGGGCTTTGAGTGGTGTAGATGGCATTATGAAAAGGACACAGAATTCCCAGGTCAACCAACTTGTGGACCAGGTGCTGCTATTCTCTTTAATAGCTTCCACATGTTCCTCTATCCTTGAGTGATAAACACCAGAATGGCATTATTAAATTTTAAAATGACAGCTAACTTAAATGGAATGTTAAGATTTTTAAGTTTAATTTCAGAATTATGTCCCTTAGTAAAATAATAATTTTTTAAATAAATATTTCTAGATTCATGACTAGAACCTGAAAGCAAAGTCTTCACTTCAGCACTGGGAAGTGTATGAAACAGTTTCCTCACCATACAACGGTGTGAGCTCATCGCCGAGAATTGGTCTGCAAGGTCTTTTGAAGGGCAGGCTATTTGTAAACTCCTTTTGACTTAGCTGGCAATACAGAAAAAGTCCTTTTTCCACGGCTAAATGATACTTGAGAAAAGAAAAAAATGTGGCGAAGCTGGGTATATCTAGTCAAAATAAAAATGACTTTCTTATTTCTGCAAGAGCAAAATCTACCACTTATAGAAAAAAAAAAAAGAATGTATGAATAGAAATAGAACTGGGTCACAGTGCATTTCCTTATTTCCCACTGGATGTTATTACTCAAGCACTGTGTTTTTACCTCTTTTATAATACCTGTCATTCTTCCTGTACTTTAGATAGCAGTTCATCAACCCCTGCTGTATTCTTCGCTTTTTCAGAGTGATTATCATGTCTTTATTTATCTTTGTATACACTTCCTGTGCCCTGCCCCCTTTTTTGCACCAATTTCTGCTCCTCTTGGGATTTTGTACCCACAGATGTGCCATGAATATTTATGAGATTAAAGTGAATGGTCCTATATCAAGTCAGGAAATTTCTGACCCATCTGTACAAATTATTTAAATATTCTCTTTCTCACTGAGGTAGCGAGGACTCTAGGTTAGTGCTCACTTTCCCCCTCTAAACATGACAATACCAATAGGATGTTAATTTCTTCTAAACCAACGCTATTACCTCTCATTATTCAGTGTGTCTGCGCTGATGACCACAATCATTGCAGTCTCTCAACTTATTCCTGTTAACACACCCATTTTGGAGGCTGTTATGACACCTCATCTGTTGATCTTCTTGCTTAAATAGGCATTAACCTAAATAAGAAATTGTTCATTTCTCTAGTGAGCTAAAGAGCACAGAAATTTGGAGACTTCTTGTCATGGAGAGTGGTGCTGGGTCACTAGAAGGATTTCACAGTTGTGGTGTCTACTTTTCAAACCAATCCTTCCATGTCGTGATGCTTTTATATCGTTTGTTTTTGCCTGCCTTCCTTTCTTTCTTCTTTCTTCTCTTTCTCCCTTCTTTTCTCCTTACTTCCCTCCTTCCCTCCCTTTCTTCTTTCCTTTGTGGAGAAAGCCAGCCCAATTCCTTCAAGTTGTGGTTGATTTTAGAGTCTTTTATTGACGTATATTGGTGTGCTAGGGAGTATATGAAACTTTTTTTTCAGATTTTAAAAATGTTTATATTATTTTATTACCTTTATATTATTTTTATATTAAAATCATCCCCCAAATTTATATTTTAAATTTACATTGAAACTTTAAAGAAATCATTTCTAAATTGTCTTTGAACTATGTATCCAGAAAGATTGGAGGCACAAGATCTCTCTCTCTCTCTTTTCCTGTTAGGAATATTTCTGTGACATTTTTGAGAAGTATTCAAACCTCTCTCTTTTTTTTTTTTTCCTTTTTTTTTTTTTGTCTTTTTTCCTGTCCGGCAACGGATCGCAACCCTCAGTGTCGCGCCCGTACGGGACTGGACCGGCAACGGGATCGCAACCCTCGGTGTTGCACCCGCACCTCACTCAGCCAGTGAGTGGGAACCGGTCTGTATGTGGGATCCGAACCCTCGGCGGGAGCGCCGCCGCGCTCCCAAGCGGTGCACTGTAGCAGTGCACCACCAGGCCGGCCCACAAACCTCTCTTTTAAGACAAACTTTTCTTTGCAATCTTACTGTCTTCCTCTTATGTCTTGGGCTCTCGGTGGAATCCCAGCATTCCCTACTCAAAGCCCAGCTGATCTCTGGAGGCAGGTGGGCTGTGCTGGAGAGCTATTGTATGGGCTCTTGGGAATCCATTTTTAGCATTTCTTCCTAAAAATCAACTTGGTAGTTTGAAATTGTCCATGGTGGAGGGTCACACCATAGAAATTGGCAAAGGCTGCAAATAAGCCCGTTTGCCTTTTTTTTTTTTTTAAAAAAAACCTGGTTGTTAAGTACATACCAGCATACCTGTACGGTTGATGCATGGGCTAGGTGTCTTTCTTATGCTTTGTTTGTTACTGCTGCAGCCTCATCAGCTATTATGTGTTAGTCTCTGGGATAAGGGAAGCAATCAACCCTTGTCCCAGGTCTCACAAATAGCTTGATTATTAATCAACTGGTCATTTGGCCTAGCTCCCTGTACTCAGTCCAATGCTTGAAAGTATGGATGTGTTAATTCTAGACACAACCATAGATAAGGGAGCTAAAGGCCATAGTGATTAATGACCTACAAGGTCACAATTCTAATTAGAGGTAAAGCTGGGACAAGAATCCAGGGTTTTTTAGTCCCCAGTAGGTTTTGTTCCTGCTATATGATGCTGTCTCCCATAACATAAAAAAATCCTAAGTCATAAGTGTTCCTTTGTAATGAACTTAAAGGCATTGCAGGCTAAAGAATAAGTCATTAGCTCAAATAATATTAATCTCTGTTTCTTTTTTTTCTAATCTGAAGGATAAGATACAATAAACAAAAATAGAAAATGTAAAAATATTGGTGAAAAAACTAATAAATTAATATGTTAAGAGACATATGCTTTTAAACAATTTACCATCATCATCTTTTAAAGGAATGCCTGCATCTAGCTCTCATGTCTCTAGACCCAAATGGCACAATTTTCTCAGTAATTTGAATGTTTGTTTCCAACTCACTTGTTAAGGAAACTGCCTCTTTAGCAGCAAACAGAAAGACAGAGGGCAGCAGGGGACCAGGGTGCCAGCTGCCCTTCAGAACAGGATGGCATCACTTGCGCATCTGAAGAGGTAGCCAGGAAAACAGGAATGTCAAGTGCATCTACCCACGTCCTCTCCCCCACCCCTCCAGAAAGAAATGCAGCGTATCTTTCTCATTGTTTGAGAAGAAAAGGGGGGTCTTGGAGACAAAACCATGAAGGATAAATGAGTGCTCTGCCAGTTCAAAGTCAATGTGAGATTGGACCGGGGGAGCGTGCAGAGCTCAGAAGGTATTATTTTTAGAGGGTGTGAACAAGAGAACTCGCCTGGCAGAAGGGCTTTGCAGGCCCTTCCAGCCCCAGTAATTGGATAGGTTTGGCAGCCTGCAAGAGGGGCTCGTGGTTCCTGATGAATGCTGCACTTGTGCACGGCCGTGATTTAGCGGGCTGCTGAATAAACACAACTCGGGCACGAGAAGGTGATAACCACCAGCCTCAGCAGAAAGAGAGAGCCTATAAATATGCCAGGGGGTCAATAGACGTGATTGCATCCGCCTGCACAAGACTGCTGATGAGGTCTGACGGGGCAGCGCTACTTCATTAATGCGTCACAGTGGCGAAGAGCGCCTGAAGGGCACAAAGAGCAGCAAGCAGCCACAGCCGCAGGCTGTCACCTCGGCTGCAGCCATCTGCAAGGCCAGCCCGGAAAAAAGGCAGCCATAGGCCGAGGAAGATCTCATAGGCTGGGGCTTCCTCCTCTTGCTCCTCTGTCCATCCCTTTGTTTCTCCTCTCCCTCCATTTCCATCCCTTGGCTGTATCTAGAATCTTTTTTCTTGCTGGGCAGAGCATTTGTAACAAAGGAAAGATAAGGGACTTAGATGCCCAAGTGGAGAGTAGGGAGCTTTGAACTGCAGGAGCGTTAGGATGTGAACACTCCTGTTAGGACCGAAATGAGAAAATCCTGAGAGTGCGTCTGCTCAATTGTCTGGAGGGGAAAAAAATTCTTTCTAGGGAAATCAACTATAAAACAATTCCAAAGCCGAAATAAAGCTGTTTTCCTAAACTAGTTTTCTTTTTTTGCTCCAGGAAATCACAAGTGAATGTCCCCAGGCACCTCCTGGCTACCCCACTCTTCATGTCCCCTTCCCGAGGCTCAGATGCTTCTCTTTTCCTGTTGCTCCCGGACGCCCATTTGCCCCTTGAAATTATGTCTCCTTTTCCAAGGCCAGAGCACATAACTCGTGCTCACCCTCCTGCTCAGCTCTTTCGGGCTCTGTCCTTTTCTGGCTGATTTTGATACATGGAACAGAGCCACTCCACCCTGATGATTCAGTCATTGGAACCACATTTTCTGATGGCTGCGTTATCGATTTGGCTGTGGCTCGTCCAGAGAAATGGAAAGGACAAATGATTGGGAAATAAATTTAGTAGTTCTCTTTGGCACTGCCCTCTTCTTCTCTATGCAGTGCAACACTACAGCTATTTATTTCATCTTTGCAATTTTCAGGAAAATGAGGAGGTCAAGAAGAGGTTTTAGAGCAAGCTGCCCTATGTTTCCCTGGATGGTCTGCCTTTTATAGCTACGCCTATCTCAATACTATGAATCATTATGAATAACATATTATCAACAAGAATTATAATATTTGTTGGAGACTACCATTCTTTCACAATAATTTTACCAATAGAAGAAGATAAGCAGATACCTGAGAATTACCTGTATTGCTTAAAGCTTGGTTTGTTTCCAGAAGGAGAATCTTCTACACTGCAACATCCTTTTTTCTTGGCTTGCTGCCTTGTGCAAGGTTTCTAAGTTTCAAAGGTTTGATGTAGTCCCAAGGATTTTTTTTTTTTTTTGGTATGCCATATTTTTGGTGTTTGGTTACAGAGTTTAGATGCAATAATGCTAGTTAAGGTTAAAACTTTTAAAGCACCATTTGAAAACTTACATACATTCATGATTTCATGAGTCCAGGCCCGAATTCTGCCCCAGCTGATGTTGAATGGATTCTCAGCAAGGATTTTGTGAAGTGTAGTGTTATTTTTTATTGTTGTTGTTTTTGTTTCTTTGGTATCTGGACAAACTATTCAGAAAAATACTCATTGATAAGGAAAGTACTTACGATGATTTGGCTTGGATTTTACTTGGTTTGGTCTTGTCTAACTCTGCCTCTAGGTGACAGACTCCCTCTGTGAAGCAGCGACATCATTTGTCTTTAATACCCTCCAGCCGGCCTTGCTTGGTGTTTATGCATAATAGGGTACAAGAATTGTTAGTTGAATAAAGTCTAAACCATATTTTAAGTATTTCTTTTTTTTTTTGACCGGTAAGGGGATTGCAACCCTCGGCACGTGTGGTCTGCACCACGCTCAGCCAGTGAGCACACAGGCCATCCCTGTATAGGATCCGAACCCGTGGCCTCGGTGCTACCAGTGCCACACTCTCCTGAGCGAGCCATGGGGCCGGCCCAATATTTTAAGTATTTCAACTTCAGTTAAAACATTATTTAAATGTATGGAATGGGGAAAGAGGGCACACAGGGATACTCCTAAAAGTATGCTTAACTTGATAATAAATTTAATTCTACATTTTTACCAATAGTCCCTTTTATTTATTATCATTTAGAATAAAAATACATGATATCACAAAAGAGGCAAAATCAAGCTAGGAAATTAAAAGATTCCTTAAGAAAAACAAATGAACATGGATATTCATCAGGCAAATAACAAAAGAATAAGGGTAGTCAAGTGTATGAATGATAAACGCTGAGAGAGTAGCTGGATTTCCTACTTCACAAATGCAAAATGAGCAAAAGGAAAGACAATCGATAAACCTCTTTGACTTATAAGCTTTGGAAATGACACATATCCCATCCCCCAGCATTTTTTTTTTTCAGGGCAAAAGAAAATCCAGTGACCAAAGAAGAAGAAGAAAAACACACGGAACGAGATAACAAGCCTAAGAAGAAAAAATTAAGGCCTGAGAGGAGGAAGGCAGACTGGAGAAATAGAGAGGTGGAAATACAAACTGTGGCCCTCTGTGCTGGCCACCTGGTCAGGTTCACTGTCCTCAGACGTGTGGGCTCGGTGACAGGGGTTAAGCGTGTGAAGTGCAGAATATTTTATTAAGGATGAGTGGTAGCATCTCTGCCTTCATGCCTGGGTAGTTATTTCTCCTCCTGCTTTCACTCCCAATCTATTCCTTGACGATCTATGTCTGTGGCTGCTTCACATGTGATAAACCTGCCCGTTGTTACCCACCACAAACTTGTTATATCATGAAGACCCAGCCAGGTAAATGCTCTAAGTTTTAGTTTCTTTATCATCAGCAATTTGATTAAGAAGTGCCTTGGTGTAGTTTTCTTTATATTGCTTGTTGGATTTCACTGGGCTTCCTGCAACTGTGGGTTTCTTACTTTCATCAAGTTTGAAATAATGTCAGTCATTATCTCTTCAAATATTTTTTCTTTTTCTTCTCCTTTGAGAACTCCAATGACACGTATATTAGTCCACTTGAAGGTGTTCCATAACTCCCTCATGCTCTGTTCATATTTTTGTTAGTCTTTTTCTTTTTTTTTTTCCCTGTGTTTCATTTTGGGCTGTTTCTATTGTGATGTCTTCAGGTTCCCTGATCTTTTTTCTTCATTTTAAAATTTACTATTTATCCCATCCTGTATATTTTTCCACTCAGACATTGCTGTTTTCATCTTCTTAAGTTTAATTTGGATCTTTTTTATATGTTCCATGTCTCCACTACTCTAGCTTTTTGAACATATGGAATACGGTCATAGTAACAAATTTCATGTCCTTATTTGCTAGTTTTAACATGTGTCAATTCTGAGTCACTGTGGATTGCTGATTTTTCTTCTCATTGTGAGTTGTACTATCCAGCTTTTTTGCATGCTTGGTAATTTTTGACAGGATGTGAATTTTACCTTGTTGGGTCCCGAATAGTCTTATTCTTACAAATCTTCTTAAGCTTTGTTCTGGGACACCTTTAATTTATTTTAGACATGGTTTGATCCTTTCAAGTTTTGCTTTTCAACTTTGTTAGGGGAATCTGGAGCTGCATTTCATCGAGTTAATTTCACCCCATTATTGAGGCAAGACCCTTCTGAGTACTTTATCCAATGCCTTGCAAATTACAAAGATTTCCAGGGTGACTGAGGGGTGAGGAGGAACAGACACTATTCTTGGCCCTGTGTGAGTTCTGGGTACTCTTCCCTCTAGTTCTCTAGATAGTTCTCCCTCTGGCCTAGAATAGTTTCCTCACAAGCATGAGCTGATTGATGCTCGGATAAACACTCCGGGGGGCCCTCTACAGATCACTGGAGCTCTCTCTCTGTGCAGCTCTCTCCTCTCCTCTGGTCTGTTCCTCACACTCTAACCACCTTGTTCTCTCCACTCCCATCTCCAGCTGCTCACCTCAGGGAGTCTCTGGGTTCTACCTAATTCTCCTTCCCTTCTGCATGGCCTGGACCCCTCTCTCAAGAAAGCAACCATGAGGAATGGCAAGCTCTCCTCATCCCGATCCATCTTTCCAGGGATCTCTGTCCTCCACTGCCTGATGTTCAATGTCTTAAAAACTGTTGTTTCATATTTTTGGTGTTTCAGATGGAAGGCATTTCAGGTATATCTCATCTTTGTTATGCTCTCTTGACCAGAATCACATGCCCTTAATTTTGTTATCTTTAACATGACCCTTTAATTTTTTTATTTACCTACAGAATTGTAAGGATAAAGTAAGAAGATGTATTTTTAAAAGGCATTTACCTAACATATTTATAGCCCATATTCTATTAAAGATTTATAGAGATAAATACACAAACAACAGATAAGATGGTATGTTGGAAAATAAGATAAAACCAGGGCCAATATCCCAAATGCTTCTCTTAAAATTTCATTAAACTGAAATTATTTGAGGGCTTGCTTTGTGCCAAGCTGTAGCAAGCTGCTGAACAGATGCCTGCAACACTCTGTACTATGCACAGAGGGAGTGCAAACTTCATCATGTCTCCAAGATGACACTCACTGACTGCTCAGGAGAGGCATGACTTTACCTGATGTTAAGACTGGAGTTCTTCCTGAGGCTCCTCAGAAGAACAACCATGTGACGCAGAGATGGGCACCCTCACGCCGCCTCTCACTTCTCCTTTTGCACCCATATCAGCAGCTTGGCACTCTCTGAACTGCTTTAGGCTTTCTTAGGACTATGTACCTTCACTCCTCTTGTCCCTTCTGCCTGGCTTTCTCTCAGTACTGCTCTCACCTCCTCCAGGAAGCCTTCCTGGGTTCCCCCGTCAAAGCTTAATGCTGTCTTAAGAGACCCCAAGTCTTCAATACTTAACTCTGGCATAACTCATGTGATGTTAGGTTATAATGGTTTGCTTGTCTGTCTTCACTCTAAACTCTAAGCTCCTTAAAGGGAGGGATAATAATTTTTTATTCTGTATTCCCAGGGCCTAGGATACAATGTCTCGCACATAATAGATGATAACAATGTTGAATGAATGTATGGAATAAATGAGTTAATACTAAAATAAACAAAAGAGACAAATCCAAAGGCCTAGTCCTTATGAGTTCCCTCAATATTTGTTCACAGGCTAATGCCAAAGCACAATTCTGGTGAGGCATATAGTAGTTCAGGTATTCAATTAACTGATGGTCCAGCAGAAAATGACGTATGTGAAAATGTGAAACACTATTATTCTGCTACATCAAAGTTTTGTTCAGGGCTGACCCTCTTACTGTATATGATCCTTACATAATTTCTCATGCTTATTTTATTAGGGACTGAATATTTGTCTCCCTCTGCCCCCCCCATTCATATGTTTGTTTGTTTTTGACAATTATGATCTGGCATTTTATTTTATTTATTTNATGATCCTTACATAATTTCTCATGCTTATTTTATTAGGGACTGAATATTTGTCTCCCTCTGCACCCCCCCTCCCATTCATATGTTTGTTTGTTTTTGACAATTATGATCTGGCATTTTATTTTATTTATTTTTTATTGAAACATAATTGGTTGTACATATCTGTGGGGTACAGCATTGAATATCAATATCTGTGTGCAATATGTGATGCTCAAATCAGGGTAATTAGTATATTTAACATCACACAATGTGATCAGTTTTTGTGGCCTTTTACCAATTTCACGTGCCGAAGCCTAAAACCTTAATGTTATGGTACTCGGAGGTGGAGACTTTAGGAGGTAATTAGGTCATGAGGGTAGAACGTTCCTGATGGGATTAGTACAATTACAAAAAGAGACACTAGAGATCATCTGTCTCTCTGCCATGTAAAGATACAATTAGAAAGACGGCCTGCTGCAAACCAGGAAGAGGGCCCTCCCCAGGTACTGACCCCTTCATCTTGGGCTTCCAGGCTCCAAAACTGTGTGAAATACATTTCTGTTGTTTAAACCACCCAATCTGTAATATTCTGTTATGGTGGCCCGAACTAAGACAGCACTATTATATCTTATTTTAGTAATAATAATTATTTTACTAATAATAAGTTCCCTGAAAATAGCCCCTCCCTTACCAGCACCCATTTTTCTCTAGTATCTAACTACGATGCTGATTATACAGAAGCTGTTAAGTTGAATGAATAAAAATTTGAAACCTTCTAGAGCCCTGTGATCTTGTCTTTGTGTTTCATTCTAATGCACGTGTGCTTACATTATTGATATGATAACAATTCTTCTCATGGGAACATTTAGGGATTATTTCATTTGAATGACTAAATCGTTATTTTTGTGGCATCATGTTTGAAGAAACTACTTGTGGATAACAGAAAATTACCAATTTTACCTTAAAATAGTGATTAAAGGGATTTTGGTTTGCTATGAAGAGAACTAGGTGTTTTTCTCCCTATATAATTAGAACAGGGGAAAAAAGGGCAAAGTCTAAGGACTCTTCTCGGATGTGTAGTTGTTTCATTCTCTTTTCAAGAAAGGGACCTGCTCCTATACTGGGCAATGTAGGGGATTTGCCTAATTCTGCCATTGAACCCAATGAGCTGTACTTGGCCAACATCTGCTTTTTCTGTTCTCTGGATCAAATTATGTTGACGTGGCTGACATTCAATAAGCCCTACACACAGGCCACTTGCCAAGGGCACTCATGTCACAAGACATGACCTCCATCCTGAGGGAGAGGAGGTGAAATTGCTGGTCCCTGAGTTGGTGGCCTCGTCTGCCCTATCCACTTTTTTCTCTCCAGTGTCTGACCTAGGGAACAAAGTTTAATAACTATTTATCAAATGAATGGATGGATTCTGTCACAGCACAGCAGCGACATAATGGAAGCTTCACCAAATTAAGAAATTACAGAGTGAGTTTGATTAGTTCTGCCATTGTCCGAGTGTGAGGTAAGGAGGTTTCTGAGCAAGACTATGTGGCGGAGGTGACATTTGAGTTGGGACTTTGAACACAGTAGAATTTTTTCAGACAAAGAAAGTAGAAAAGGTATTTTAGTGGATGTTAAGATCAGTGGCAGGCAGATCTAAGGAACTGGACTACTGAGCAAGGCAAGAGAAGGCAAAGACCTGGCTTGAGGGCAATGTCAGTGGGATTGGAGAGGAGGAGCAGATTGAGGATTTACATGAGAAAATCAATCAATGGCAGTTTAATGCTGACTGAGGAGCCATGTGAAGCCCATCCCAGGGTGGGGGGAAGGGCCACCGTCTTATTCTGTTTCTGTTGCTTATAAAAGAAATACCTGAAACTGGCTGATTTATAAATTTATAAAGAAAGAAATAAAATTTATTGCTTACAGTTTCAGAGGCTGGGGAAAGTCCCAAGTCCAGGGAACACATCTAGTGAGGACTTTGTTCTTGTTGGTGACTCTATTTGGAGACTTACGGTGTCACATGGCAGATGGTGGAGCAAGAGAGAGAGCTAACTCCTAGCTCCTTCTCTCTTTAAACCCTTCAGAACCACACCCCTGACCATCATTAAACCATAAACAGATTAATCCATTTACTTCTGCAGGGTCCTACAATCCAATCATCTCTTTAAGGCCCCACCTTTCAATTACCATAATAGGATTTCCCACCCTCTTAACACTGTCACGGTGAGGGTTATGTTCCTAATACGTGGATTTTAGGGAACACAATTCAACCCAAGGCAGCACTGCATCCCCTCCTTTCTCCCTTCTACTCTATCCATTTTTGCTCTCCCAACTAGAACATGAGCTCCCTAAGGAGGGACCTGTCTCTGTTCACAGCTGCGTCTTCTGTACCTAGAACAGTTCTTGGCACATTCAGATGTTGCAAATGTCATTCAAGGATGACAGTATTGCCTGGATTCTACCTACCATGGTGAAATCTCACGGCTTTGTGTGTGGTTTATATTCCAGCAGGGAGGACTTCTATGTCCAGACTTTGTCAGTTTGCTGTACCTGTCCATTCTACTTGTGCTGATGTTTTGCAGCAAGTCCAGAGATCAGCATAGGATATTATGTGCTGGGATAAGAGGTAGAACAGGTAAATGTGATTAGGCATTCACAGTAGAGCTCCCATATCACATTTTCATGACCACAGAAGGGGCCTTTAATCATGATAATTTTAATAATAACTAATATTTATTGAGAATCTAGTATATATTAGGACCTCTGCCTAGCACTTTATGTGGATTATTTCCTATAATCTTTATAAAAACCGTGTTTTATTTAATCTTTACAACAACCAATTATAATTTTTATTTGGAGTGTACAGATGAGAAAACTGATGCTCAGGGGTGTTGTACAACTTTAAAAGGTTTCATAGCTAGGAAACCACCTGCTGGTTTCTAATCAAAACTAAGGAGCCAGAGGTAAGGCTGAAAATGGATATAAAGAAATGATGGTCCAGCGCCCAGTCCAGGAGAGGAAGACCTGAGGAAATTCCTTCCGCTGTGTGCTGCCTTCCTTATTTTCATGCGCCTCATTATACCTTCTCAGTTGTTTTTGGGACAACAGTCAATAGCGGATCTCAATGCACAGTCATATGGTGATATTCCTTTGCTTGATGGTGCTAAATTCATCAAGCAAATGGAAAATATTTCAATTAATAAGTCTGAGTTAAAGGTAGGCAGTGACCAACAAATCAGTCAACTTGTGTCCCTTGGCATGAGAAAGTCAACTTCGTGTGACACTCTGGGTTCTCAGGCCTGAACCCAAAATGTTAATGTCAGATATCTGTGTTTCTAACCGAGACCAAACTCGTGGTTCCAGAGAGCAGAAGGTCAGAGCACTAACATGGGTGCGTTATAATTAAGCCAGCTTCCAACACAAAGCTTCATATAAATAGACACTGGCTCTAGAAGACACTCAATGTTTGGTTTCTGAACCTATTAATATATAATGAGGATACGATATAATTAATATCATTTGTTTTGATTTTCTGTTAAATCCGCTTTAGTAATAAGAATGCCAGGCAATTATTCAGAAAGCCTTTTCAACAAATGTCAGTTTTCATTGATTAAAAATCAAGTCAGTGCTTCATTTGAAATGATATTTACAAGCATGCTTTAAGCTGAAATGAATAATTATCAGGTTATTGAACTGCAAGTTATCTGCAAAGAATTGTCAACTTTTTTTTTCTTTTTTCACTAAGGCTTGATCTCAAATAATAATAGAGGACAAACCAGAGGGTATTGAA
>NW_007730178.1:163444-192155 GCF_000696425.1 Galeopterus variegatus
ATGAATAATTATCAGGTTATTGAACTGCAAGTTATCTGCAAAGAATTGTCAACTTTTTTTTTTCTTTTTGCACTAAGGCTTGATCTCAAATAATAATAGAGGACAAACCAGAGGGTATTGAGAAGTGTCGCTCTTTTGCTTTGAGGGATTTAATTTTCTTTGTATAGTGTTGAAGCCACAGTTTCCCTCCCCTGTTGGTTGTAGAATTTCCAGATACTGAAGTTTTGGGTGGTCAGAGCCAGGCTTTGTTGCTTGGGAGGGACTCGAAGTTGTTTATCATGCAGTGATCTGAAATTCCTCTGCTTTCCTGTGGTCCGGCTGCAGCGAATGGTGGTTATGCTGAGCTGGCTGAGGAATTTCTTTTCATTCTAAAGTGGCTTTTGTTTCTATGTATTTCTTTTTCATTCTTTCGCATAAAACAATGGTAAAGCTGTGTGTCATCTGTTATTCACAGAGTCGTGCTGAAGGTAACGTGGGTTCAGAGCCATTTGTTTTTTCTTGGATTGAAGAATGTGCACAACAAATGCCAGCAAATGCAGACTGCACTGTGTTCACATTTACAAACAGACACATACGTGTAAATCGAGTCACCAAAACTATGCACTGAACGGATTTTAAAATAATGTTCTTTGTGTGACTAACTCTTATTTGAAGTACTCCAATGAAATGACAAAAGCCCATTAATACATGCTCTCCTTATTCACCTACTCATCCTTTGTACTGGCCACTCTTGCAAGGGCTTGCAACATGGGATTTTAAAATAATGTTCCTTGTGTGACTAACTCTTATTTGAAGTACTCCAATGAAATGACAAAACCCAATAATATATGCTCTCCTTATTCACCTACTCATCCTTTGTACTGGCCACTCTTGCAAGGGCTTGCAACATGACAACTACAATGCCGTCTCAATCCCCTACCTCGTGGACCTCACATTCAAGCCAGGGAGACTGAAAATAACAAACACACACAGGAAGTATTGGAGTTGGTCAGATGGTGACAAGCCATCCAGGAAAGTCAAGCAGAAAAGCGAATGGGTGGTTTGGGCAGGGAGTTTTAGTTTGCAGTTGGGTTGTTAGAAAAGCTTTACTGCAAAGGTGATAGTTGAGCAAAAGCTTGAAGAATGTGAGGAAATGAGCCATGTGTGGGAATCTGGGGAAGCAGAATTCCAGCCTCAGGGAACAGAACATGCAAAGGCCCTGCAGTGGTGGGTGTCTGGCTGTAGAAGCAGAGCAAGGAGGCCAACGTAGCTGGTACAGGGTAAAAGAGGAGGAAAATAGTAGAAGAGACAGCAGAGCCAATTGAAGAGTCACATAATGACATCCCTGGTTCTGGATGCCCACAACTGTCATAAAAGAGAAATTTTATAATAATGGGAGGCTAGGAGGCTGTTGATCTGACTGGCAGCTCACGTCCTTCTTTCTGAGTTTTTCCCTGTGGGATCATTAGGACCTAAGCTATTTGATCAATGGCCACCACAATATAAATGAGAATACTTCTGCAACCCTGGGTTCTGGGGTCTGGTCAGAATTTAGCCCCACCATGTCAATGAGTCCCACGTGTATTGGAAACATTTTTCTTTTTAAGAGAGAAGTTAACAAAGAGAAAATATGTCAAAGATGAGAAGAGTGAATAACCATTTAGTTGTAATTGAGAGCAGTATTGAATACAGACATATGAGTTAATTGTGGCAGGGTTTTCAGATGCAATTCTGAGTTTTCTTCTAAATTGCGATGTTTTGGTAGTTGTCTTCATATGAAAAATGGACTGAATTTTTAAATACCATGTCCCTGATTCCTACCTCTCAGAATGTTCTCTCTCTCCCTTTGGCCTTTCTTGGGCTCTACCTAAATAGCAGGAGAAAGCCAAGTAACATGTCTGGTTGAAATGACTAGATTAAGACAGTGGGGTGGGAGGAGAGAAAGAGAACTGGAGTTCATTTGGTACTTACTTTGGTCAGGCACGTTACTTCTTTTGGTCCTCACAACTGTCTCTGAGGTAGATGGAGAAACTGTTCAGCAAGCTGAGCAAACTTCTCCGTGCTTCATCCATGGAAGGGGGTTCCATTAAGTAATAAAGTAAAGTGTGGGAAGATGTCGAAGTCAGGATCCTCACATGCAGGCAAGGGAAATGCTCCTTTAGAGACTGAAACCATCTCCGGCATCAGGGAACACTGCTTTCTTAGGTTATCCATTATAGTCTGCTGGAAATTTAAATATGACCAGAAAATATTCAAGGATCCAACCAGTAAATGATCAAAAAAGTTTGCAATTGGGTGGATGAAAACCTCGGAAATGTGAAGACCCTTAGTAATTCTATGGCATCAGAAAATTAAATTTCTGTAATAACAAATTATGATATAATGAGGTCACATTAGTGGAATAAGAGGCCCAGATGCCTCAATGATTTAATCTCTCTCTCCGTGTAAGCTTGCATCAAATTTTAATGAGTATTTTGATTGATAACATATTTGGTTCAAAATAGGTCTTTGAAGACAGCTGTAAGAGAGCATTTTAAAGATGCTATGATAGAAACTCATTTCATTAAGTAGCTGATAAGAAAAAAAAATCACTGCATAAAGCTGCTAGTGTCAGACATACTGTTGTGACCCATCTACTCCTATTGAGAAAAAGGACAGTAATGTATCTTTATTGGTCTGTTCTTTGAACACTGTAGAGCTCATTTTCCTTATTGAAGAAAAATACCAGTAAAACAGGTAGAGTAAAAGCATTAAATTTAAGAAAAAAGAATTTCAAGCACAAGCTGCCTAAGTATAAAATAGCTTTGGTTCCTCAGCTTTTGGTAAAATTGTAATGGCTTTGAGGGCTCAGGGATTATCTCCATGGGGCTGAAAGCTTAGACCAGTGCTGTACAATAGTAATATAATGCAAGCTACAAATGCAAGCTGTATCTATATACTTCTAGAATTTCTAGCAGAAAAATTAAAACTATAAAAAGAAACAGGTGAAATTGATATATATTATTTAACCCCAACTATGTAAAATATTATCATTTCTACATGCAATCTATATGAGCATTATTAGTGAGATATTTTATATATATTTTTGCACAATGCTTTGAACCAAGTTCTGGTTCTTCCACCCAAAAGAATGGAGAACAAGTCTAATTCCTCATCCACATGACAGTCGTTCACATTTTGCAAAAGGCCTTATTTGCTCCTTAGGTCATCTTTTTGACATGCAAAATATTCACGTTCTAATAACCTTTTTTTTTTTTTTTTTTTTCCTCTTCATACGTTCCTGGTCACTGTCCTCTGGATGTCCTTTTGTTTTTCACAAATGTCCTTCTTTGATTCTCAGAATTGGTGTTATAAGCATAATGGGAGTGTCCATTCTTCTTCCTTGTTTGGAATTTATGCCTCTATTAGTGAGACAAGCTATTAGATGAATCTGATAGTTTACTAGATGGGACAATAGACTCAATTAAAGGGTTCAGGATGAAACTGCCAATTTCTTCTGCCTGGAAATGCCTTGAAGCCAGGGGTGTATTTACTGTAAAGCTAAGGAAGCTCTAGCTTCAAAGTCCTGTCTAGCATTGGCACATTTAAGGCCCTGGGAGGACCTTAGCAATGTGTTCATATGGTCATTTGATTTTGTAAATTTTACGAAAGTAATATATTTTACTGTCTCTTACTACTCTGACAACTTTAGATTTCTTGCCTATGTTGGGAATAACTGTAGACTGTTTTTGAATTGAACTAGGGATGGAGCTAAGTTGGGAATATATTTAGTTTGGATTCAGTGGGATAATTATGTGATTTGCAGCCATTTACGGATAGTTATTTCAAGCTCACCCAGTACAGGAATGAGTTCCAGAAGTCTTTCTCTTTCTCTCTGGGTCTACTCACCAGCATTAAAACATAATGGCAGGGTCAGAAGTTGTACGTAAGTATAACTATATCCTATGGATTCCAGAACCAGAAGCTGGTCTGAGGAAAATTCTTTCAATTATCCCTGAACAATTATAGTAAATGACTTATTGATACTTAGTTGAAACAAAAGCTCTCACTTGTCAGATATATAACTGACAAGTATAAAATTTTAGTATAAAATTTATCACGACATATACTTTTTTTGATGGACTTGCATAAAACAGAAATTATCAGATTTCCTGTGTTTTTAGGATACAAACGTGTAGAGTATTAAAAACAGTGAGGACGTCTTTTATAAGGAAGTATTTTGGAAAGATATTTCTACAAATTTGACAGCAGTCCAAAAATTTATGTGACATTAAGTGTAATGAGTTGTGAAATCAAAGGAAATTTTCTACACTGTAAATAATGAAAAGAAAATTTTGATGTTATATCAATAAATGGTTGAAAGATATTTCTCTTTTCTCTAGAAAAATATTATAAAATCAGCAACATAGAAAGAAATTATTAGAGAGTACATAGCCAAAAAACTGTAGAAAAATTGTATTGCACAGGTATGTCAGGTAGTAAATTAATATAAATACTATGTTATTTTCTGGATTTTGTGATGTGTGTGGTACATGTCAGCTTTTTAAAACTTGTGCTTTTTTATTTTCATTAAATAATTATATTTAGTGATTATTTAAAAAAGTCTTTATTATTTAATGAATAGTGAATAAATAATTTTCTGTTTGTAACTTTGTATTTTGTGATAGCCTCACTTTTCTCCATTTTTATAGGTTTCAAGATCCACAAAATCTGGATATAGCCCTGCCTTCACCGATCCAGTTGGTAAAAACTGTTCATCACTGAAAACCAAGATCTTATGTCACTTTCTTTATAGACTATTTCCTGAATTCCTAATAAGTTGAGAACTACTTTAGAATTGTACTGTGCTTGTTTTCACGCCTTAGATCTTTATCAACATGGGTCTTGTTCTTTTTCTCTCTGAGTGTTCTGCAATTACTTGTATAATTACATGTCTTTTTTATTGGAGAAACACAAATCTTATTTGCAGAAAAAGTATAATATAGATGGCACTGGGACCTAGAGGCTAATACACCATATGGATTCCCAGAGACAAGCTCAGGAGCATAGTTTCAGGTAGGCAATGACCTAGAGAGGCTGCCAGTGCCAAAGAGGTCTAAGAGGCATCACAATGGGTAAGTGAATGACAGAGAGATTAAGGTGAGCTTGTTGTAACAGAGGCCTAAGCACGTGGTCATTCTCAAGACAATTTGTAACACTAGCCTAGAAGGCTCCAGCAGAGTTAGAATTCAGGGTAGCAGTGAATCTCCCTAAAGACAGAAGTATGCAAGGCAAGAATCCTGGAGCCTTAATCATTGTACCTAGAAGAAGTGTAATTCCTACCTGAAGGGCAAATAGTTACAGGCACAGCACTGGGCGAGCAGACTTGATCATGATTTGGACACTGAGTTCTGCCTAAGCAGGAGGAGAATAAGAGCAGAACTTGGGGTGAGACTGAGTCTGCTGGGGGGACTGAGTTGGGCAGAGCCTTGAGGAGGTCAGTGTGGCTGGGGAATATGCTGGGTCATTGTCGTACTCCTTGAAGGCAGGGACTATGGGTTCACTTGATTCTCAATGTTCCCAGACAGTGCTGAGCACATGGTAGATACTCGATATCTGCAAAAAAAAGGAAAAAAAAAAAAGACCCATTTTTAGACACCTCCTATCCTGTGGTTACTCCAGAGTTTGTCCCTGTTTTTCCCAAAACGTGGCTCCCAGAAATCAACAACTCTGGTGTGTGACCATAAATTTTTAATTCTCGTGATATGGTTTGTTTAATGACCATTGAGTAGTAAGTACCTAATAAATTTGTAGCTAAGATTTCTTTGTTTTCCATTAAGTTTAATTTCAAAATTCTTTCTGTTATTTTAAACATGCAATTGTTTTCGTTAACCAAAAATAGAGGATGTTAAGTTTATAAATGTTAAATTTTATTTTATAGACTTTTGTTGGAGCATTATAGAATGTCAGGAAAATCATAAAATGAGTCTTATATATCATATTATATATTCCTTCCAGTTTTATATCAAGAAAATTTTAAAATTTTATTTATGTCAATTTATCTTTAGCTATTTATTACTTAAATAGACATATAGATTTTCTATACATGTCAGCCCTTGTGTGTGTGTGTGTGTGTGTATTCTATACATTTTTTACACAAAAACTTTGATCGATGTTCCTTTTACTTATTTAACCAATGCATTAAATAACATTTTGAGAAAAATAGAGCCAAGGGAAGATTTTTCCAGGCTTTTAAATTATTTAGAAAATGTTTTGAGATTTAAATAAAATGATATTTAAAGAAATTTTGGAACATGGAAGCTTTTAATTAATGTTAATTACCCTTACAACTGTTATAGATTTTACTTTGATTTTTAGTTTATAAAACTTTTTATTTGGAAATAATTTGAAACTCATAGAAAAGTTACAAGGGTAGGAATAGTACATAGAATATCAATATATCCTTTAGCCAGATTTACCTATTGTTAATGTCTCACTCCATTTGCTTTAATATTCTTCATTATTTTCTGTCTCTCTTGTCTCTCTCTGATAGTTATGAATTTTAGTAAAGTTTACATTGATACAATCATTTTATCTAACCTACTGCCCATGTTCCAATTTTGTTACGTGTCTCAATACTGTCCTTTACTATTTTTTTTTCTTTTATTAAAGGATCTAATTTTGGATCAGTTACATTTATTATATTTATTTGTTATGTTTCTTTAAATTGAATGGAGAAAAATGTTTACAGCTTTTATTAATTTTTTTGGTGACATTGGCATTTTTGAAGAATTTAGTATCACTTCTTCCTTTTTCATACAACTTTCCTCATTTTGGGATTGTTTGATGTTTCCTCATGATTAACATCAGGTTATACATTCCAGGTTGGAACAGAAGAGATGTATTTTTCTGAAGACATCACTTCTGGAGGTACACAATGTTCATCTGTCTCTCAATGGTGATATTAATTTTGATTATCAAGATGATCAAAACCAACATTACTGGGCCGGCCCGGTGGCGCACTGGAGAGTGTGCCGCTTGGGAGCATGGAGGCGCTCCCGCCGAGGGTTCGGATCCCATGTGGAGACCGGTTCCCGCTCACTGGCTGAGCTCGGTTTGGGCGCAACACCGAGGGTTGCGATCCCGTTGCCGGTCAGCAAAAAAGACAAAAAAGGAAAAAAAAAAAAAACCAACATTATTAATGATGTAAGATTATACAAATATCCTAGTTGGTCCTTCTCAAATTTTTGCCCTACCTTTAGCATTTATCGATAATTCTTGTTTGAAACAATCTTCACCCTGATGGTGATAAGTGGTAGTTTTCTTACTCTACCTTTTCCACATTTACCTGTTGTCTCTTGGGATTCTTCTGTAAATGAGACTCTTTCCTTCTGCACTATTTATATATTTATTTAGATAGTTGGTTAGTTAATTATCTATTTGTTATCACTACAGGCTCATAAATTCCTATTTTTGCAATGGTCTATAACTAATTTCATTTCTTTATTATTTTGAGAGTTAAATTGCCCCGATTTGGCTAGTGGGAGTTCCTTCACATCCTTGTGACATATACCCATCGTTCTGTAGTTGTTGGTTGTTTTAGAAGTTACTCTTTTGGTGGAATAAGAGGAAGCTGAAGGTTTACTTTGTTTCTACCCTGCCACAGGCCTGTAGTCAGCCATTTCTCTGAAAAGCCCTTTTTCTATTTGCTTTAGAAACCATGTTATTGATTTATGATTGAGATCAATATTACTTTTCTGAAAAGTTATTTATTTTTGGAATCTACTTTATGTCTTTTTTTGAAAACCAGAATATAAATCCTCTGCAACTTTATAGTTGCTGCCAGTAGCTCTGAGATTATATTAACAGGTACCTTTATTACTTTAATGTGTACTTTATCTAGACCCTAGTGAAATTTAAAAATTTCACTATCTTCATTATAATGTAGTTTTCTGTCTTTCCTGTCCTAAATGCATTATGTTTCATAATAAGAATACAAAAAAAAAAGACATGATTTAATTAGTTCTTTATTTTTGGCATCCTTTAAAAATTGAAATATACGTACAGTAAAGTGCCCAAATCCTCAGGTGTACAACTCAAAGAAATTTTACAAATTAAATACACCTGTGTAACATCCACTTATATCAGGATATAAAAACAAACTTACAAGCAACCCTGAGCTGCCCTCATGCACTCTATCACTTCCCACCTTCCACAAAATATTCAATATTTTTCTTTCAACAATGTTTTTTAGTTTCATTGTAGAAACACTGCACTTTTTTTGTTAAATTTATTCCTAAGTATTTTAATTTTTGATGCTGTTGTAAATGGAACTGTTGTTTAATATCATTTCATTTGTTCAATGCTAGTGTATAGACACACAATGAACTTTTTGCATATTGATCTTATATCCTGAAACCTTGCTGGACTCATTTAGTACCTTTACTGTTTTTTTTTTTTTTTGGTAGATTCCTTAGATTTCTTTATATACTATATAATTTCATCTGCAAATAGAGCTAGTTTTACTTCTTCCTTTCCAATCTGGATGCTTTTATTTCTTTATATTTTAACTGCCTTGGCTAGAACTTCTAGTTCAATAATGTACTGAAGTTGTGTTCTTCCTGGTCTTAGTGGGAAAGATTTCAGTCTTTTGTCATTATTTGTGACATTAGCTTTGAGTTTTTGTTTTTGTTTTTTTTTTTCTCGTGTCCGGCAACGGATCGCAACCCTCAGTGTCGCGCCCGTACCGGACTGGGACCGGCAACGGGATCGCAACCCTCGGTGTTGCCCCCGCACCTCGCTCAGCCAGTGAGCGGGAACCGGTCTGTATGTGGGATCCGAACCCTCGGCAGGAGCGCCACCGCACTCCCAAGCGGCGCACCGCAGCAGTGCGCCACCGGGCCAGCCCCAGCTTTGAGTTTTTTGTAGATGTCTTTTATCACATCAAGGAAGTTCCTTTCCATTCCAAGCATGCTAGATTTTGTCAAGTGCTTTTCTGTGTCTATTGAGATGCTCATGTGGGTTTTGTCCTCTATTCTATTAATATAGTGTATTACATTGATTGATTTCATATGTTCAACCAACCTTGTATTTCTGGAATAAATCCCACTTGGTCATGGCATATAATCCTATTTATAGGTTGCTGGATTTACATTTTATTGAGAATTTTTACATCTATATTCATAAGGGATATTGTTCAGTAGTTCTTTTGTAATGTCTTAGTCTGGTTTGGGTATCAGAGACAAACTGGCCTCACGAGATGAATTAGGGAGTGTTTCTTCCTCTTCTGTGTTTTGAAAGAGTTTGTTAAGAGTTGTTATTAATTCTTCTTTAAATATTTGGTAGAATTCACCAGTGAAGCCTTCTTATTTTGGGCTTTTCTTTGTGGAAGGTTTTTTGTTTTGTTTTTTAAAATAGTGATTTAATCTTTTTACTTGTTGTGGGTCTATTCAGACTTCCTATTTTTGACTTTGAATGGATAATTCCCAACTGCCCTCTGGTCTTCATGGTTTCTGATGAGATAACAGCTGTTAATCTTATTGAGAATTCTCTTTATATAATAAATTACTTCTCTCTTGCTGCTTTCAAGAGTCTTTGTCATTCAAAAGTTTAATTATGATGTGTCTAGATATGGCTTTGTTTGTTTATCCTACTTGGAGTTTGTTGAGCTCTGTGGATGTGTAGATTCATGTTTTTCATCAAATTTTGGAAGTTTGGGTGGTCATTATTTCTTCAAATATTCTTTCTGCCTTTTTTGTTTCTCTCCTCTCCTGTTTTGAGTCCTTTCATGCATGTGTTGGTATACGTGATGTTGCCCCACAGGTATTTGATATTTTGTTTATTTTTTTCTTCTATTTTTTTTTTTCAGTCCCTTGGACTGGACAGTCTAATTGACCTGTCTTCAGGTTCACTGATTCTTTCTTCTGCCTCCTCAAATCTGCTGTTGAAAACCTCTAGCAATTTTTTCATTTTAGTTATTGTACTGTTTCAGAATATCTATTTGGTTCTTTCTTATATTAGTTTTCTTTATTGGTATTCTACATTTGGTGATCTGTTGTTCTACTTTCTGTTAGTTGTATAGTTCTTTGATAATATTTAAAATAGCTGATTAAAAGTCTTTGTCTAGTATATCTAATATATGGCCTTCTCAGGAAAAGATTCTATTGACTGTTTTTTATCCCTGTGTATTGACCGTATTTTCTTGTTTCTTTGCATGTCTCATAAAACATACAGTATGCCAACTCTGGAAATTATATTCTTTCCTTCCCCAGGGTTTGTGGTTGTGGCTCTTTTGTGTTATTGTTACTGTTGTTGCTGTTGGCTGTTTAGTGACTTATCTGAACTGATTTTAAGATTATACTGTTTGTTGTGTGTGCCACTGAAGTCTCTGGTCAATTAGCCTAGTGATCTGCTAATAGTTGGACAGAGATTTCCTTAATTGTCTGAGACCAGTACATCTTCCTGTCTTTCCATAGGGGATCTTTATGTGTGTTGGGACATGTCTTAAACAGTCAGCTAGGCAGCTTACAATGCTTTCTTAGCCTTCAGTTTTTGCTTACATGGAGACTCGAGATTAGACAGAGGTGATAGCTTAGGACCCTCTCAGACCTTTCCCAAGTATGCATAAAGTTCTGGGCTTGTACACAGCTCTGTACATTCATGTGGCCTTCTAGATTGCCATGAATATATTAAAGTTTATCAAAATTTTGTTTGGAACCAAGATCTTCCTTTTAACTTTTTGGTTAGCCTGTGGTTTGTCTCAGGTATTATTTACCACATAAGGGGCCACAACATTCAATTGTCTCTGATTATTTTGAGAAAATGCCCTTGGTGAGAAGTCTGTTCAAGTCAGGTTAGATAAAGACAGCTTTGTGAGTGGGGTCTTCCAGGAAACCACTAGAGGTGTCAAATAGTGACAGTTCTCTGGGACTGGGACTTTATAGGACCTTTAACCTTTTTCTGCTTCCTACATGGGCTGCCAGTTTTCTGGTTTTATTGTGATCATAGACTACTGGTTTTCAAAGTTGATGCAGAACAGGGAAGGGATTATGGAGATAGGGAAGTTCAAACAACAAAACTCACTATACTTATCAAGATACAGTTTATTTTCTTGAATAAATACCCCCTGGTTTGCTTCAAGCCTTTAGTTAATTTCCAGAGCTCTGAAAAGGTTGATTTAGATATTTTCTCCTTTGTTTTTATTGCTTTTATCGAGGAGAGAAATTGTACAGGTCCTTGCTGCCATTTCTCTCTCTCTGTCTCTCTCTTTTTTTTTCTGAATTTTTATCTTTATTTTTTAGAGCAGTTTTAAGTTCATAGAAAAATTGAGGGGATAGCACAGAGTTCCCATTCATCTCCTGTTCCCACATGTATACAATCTCCCCCACTATCAAAATCTTACACCATAGTTGTGCATTTGTTACAAATGATGAACTTACAGTGATACATAATCACCACTCAACATCAATAGTTTACGTTATGGCTCACTGTTGGTGTTGGACATTCTATGAATTTTGTGAAATATATAATTACATGTATTCACTATTATAGTACCATACAGCATAGTTTTACTCACCTAAAAATTATCTATATTCTGTCTATTCATCCCTCTGCCCTCCCTAACCCCTGGCAACAACTAATCGTTTTACTGTCTTCATAGTTTTGCCTTTTCTAGAATGTTAAATAGTTGGAATCATACAGTATAAGATTGGCTTCTTTCACCTAGGAATATGCATTTAAGTTTCCTTCATGTCTTTTAATGGCTTGATAGCTCATTTCTTTTTAGCACTGACTAATATTCCATTGTCCTGATGTACTGTAACTTATTTCATTCACCTCCTGAAGGACATAATTCCTTCCATGTTTTGGTGAGCATGAATAAAAATGTCAAAAACAGTCTTCTTTTTGTTTGTGTTTTTGTTTTTTTTTGCGGATGGGGATTGGAGCCCTTGACCTTGGTGGTGCCAGCACCACTCTCTAACCAAGTGAGGTAACCGGCCAGCCCTATGTGCAGGTTTTTCTGAGGACATAAATTTTGGATTCAATTGCATAAATACCATGGAGTATAATTTCTTAGCATCTTATATGCTAAGACTATGCTTAGTTTTGTAAGAAATTGTCAAACCATTTGTCAAAGTGGCTATACCATTTTGCATTCCCAACAGCAATGAATAAGTTTCTGTTGCTTCACATCTTCACCAGCATTTGGTGCTGTCAGTGACTGGATTTTCACCATTCTAATGGGTGTGTACTGGTATCTCATTGTGTTTTGATTTGCAATTCCCTACTTGCACGTATTGAACATCTTTTCATATGTTTACTTGATATCTGCCTATCTTTTTTGGTGAAGTGTCTGTTCAGGCCCTTTACCCATTTTTTAATCAACTTGTTCATTTTCTTATTGTAAGTTTTAGGCATTCTTTGTATATTTTGGATAAAATTCTTTATCAGATGTTTCTTTTGCAAATATTTTCTCCCAGTCTGTGGCTTGTCTTCTTGTTCTCTTGACATTGTCTTTAACAGAGCCAAAGTTTTTAGTTTTAATGAAGTCCACCTTATCAATAATTTCTTGTTCATGCCTTTGATTTTGTACCTAAAAGTTTATTGCCATACCCAAGGTAATCTAGGATTTTTATGTTATCTTCTAGAAATTTTATAGTTTTTCATTTTCAGTTAGGTCTATTATACATTTTGAGTTAATTTTATGAAAGGTATAAGGTCTGTGTCTAGATTCATTTTTTGCATGTGGATGTCTAGTTGTGCCAGGACTATTTGTTAAAAGGACTATCTTCTCTTTATTGTGTTGTCTCTGATCCTTTCTCAAAGATTGGTTGATATTTATTTGGCTCTATTTCTGGGCTCTATATTCTGTTTCACTGATTGATTTGTTTATTCCTTTTCAAATATCACTCTGTCAGTTATTGCAGCTTTAGAGTAAGTCTTGAAGTCAGGTAGTGTTGTTCCTCAAACTTTCTTCTCATTTTTTCAACTCAGTGTTGAGTTGGCTATTCTGGTCTTTTATCTCTCCAAACAAATGTTATAATCAGTTTGTTGAAATCTACAAAAAAATTTGCTGAGATTTTGGTTGGGATTTCATTGCATCTATAGTTTGCTATAATTGCTTATTCGTTGCAGGAATAATTTGGTTTTAGTTCACTTTTTCTTGATTGCTAGTAATATTGAGCCATTTGTATTTTCTGTTGTAGTTTTTCCCATTAAAAAAAATGTGTTGCCTCTTTTTTTATTGATTTGTAGATATACTTTATATATTCTAGTTTGACGTTGCAGGAATAATTTGGTTTTAGTTCACTTTTTCTTGATTGCTAGTAATATTGAGCCATTTGTATTTTCTGTTGTAGTTTTTCCCATTAAAAAAATGTGTTGCCTCTTTTTTTATTGATTTGTAGATATACTTTATATATTCTAGTTTGAGCCCTTTGTCTGATATACATATTGCAAATATCTTCTCTCATACTGTACCTTATCTTTTTACACTCTTCATGGTACTTTTGAAGAATAAAGTTCTTAGTTTTAAAGAATAAAATTTATCAATGTGTGTCTCAGTGCTTTTTTGTACCCTGTTTAAGAAATCTTTGGTTACCTCAATGTAAACATAATATCCTATGTTGTCTTCTAGAAGATTTTTCATGTTACCTCACACTTTTAGGCCTACTAATTGGGAATTTATTTTTTCTGGTAAGCTATGAGATGGTGCCAAACTTAATTTTTTCCCATATGAATACCAAATTGATCCATCATCATTTACTAAAAATGTCCGGAGCCATAGAGCCTGATGCCTGCCTGTCCGGAGCCAAAGAGCCCTCCCAGCTATTGACTTGAGGCCTCAGAGCCTTGTTTGCTGTTATCTTCTGTCCCTCCCCCTCCTGTGCACTATGGGTGTAGGTAACTTTGCAACTTGCCATAGATAACATTTCCTTCCCACGCTGTTTTGCCAACAATTTTAGTAAATTGGGTTTTCAAGGAATCTATCTTTTTTCTTTGACTTACAGTTATTTAAAAGTGTTTTAATTTTTCTAATTTTTTCATAATTTTCTGGTTATATTTTGTTATTGATTTCTAGCTTAATTCTGCTGTTGGAGAACATACTGTATTTAACTTCAGTTCTTTAAATTGATGCTTCTTGAATTGATTTCTCAAAACTTCCACTTCTCTTGAGTTTCTGACATTAACACACATACACATGCACATGTGCATGCACACCCTTTTAAATAATATTATGGAAGGATAGAGCATAGACTGAGAAGCCCACTTGTCCTTGGCTGCAATCTTAGGAACAACAATGTTTAGGAGGAAAAAGAAGATACAACTAAGTACACATGCACATGTGCATGCACACCCTTTTAAATAATATTATGGAAGGATAGAGCATAGACTGAGAAGCCCATTTGTCCTTGGCTGCAATCTTAGGAACAACAATGTTTAGGAGGAAAAAGAAGATACAACTAAGGAGACAATTAAAAATCAGTTGGAAGAAAGCGCTTCTCACCAAAAGGTAAGCAATTACAACTTTAAAAAACAGCACAGACCTTTGCCCAAATAGATAAGTATTGTTGGGCCAGTGGGATCAGCAGGACCTGAAAGCGGCAACAAAGTAGTGACGGAGGCTCCATCTTGCTAACTCCACCCCTCCCCTCCATCTTGTTAAACTCCACCCCCCTTTCCTCTCCACCCCCTTTTCTCCCTCCCCAGCAGGTGGCAACCTGAAACTGAACCCTGCTCAATTCCTTACCGTACACGAGCAAAAATCTCACCAACAGTCCTCCCCTATAAATACCAGCTTTTATCTACCCTGGGCATGACTTCCCAGGCCTCACTCCCTTGCCAGGCCATGGAACCTCGCCTGGGAGTGCCCCCATTAAAGCCTACCCTAAATTTACTGCCTGGCTCCTGGTTTTCTTTGCTTCGGTTTGAGACTAAAACCTTCAAGATTCAAATCTAACAAGTATTAACTGATTATAATATGACTCATTCCCATAATAATGATATGTAAAAAAATCATGTGGCTAAGGCAGCATTCCTACGCTGATGAAAGCCTTTTCAAGTTCATATCTTACATCATAGCTCTTCAAACCATGAAAATCCTAACAGGCAGAATGTTAGAATGCAGGAAATGAAGGAAAGGAGACTCTGGAGAACAGTTCTCCCTCTTTCAAAAGACAAAAGTAAACTACAAAGAAACAAGCAAAGAAACAAACAAAACACATAAAGCAGAAGCTAGTTTAAAGCTTGGTTTAAAGGAGAAAATAAGACCAAACTGTAGAGAGAGTTCCTGGAGCATAAAAGATCAGAAAATGGGCAAGGATAAGGTTGGACTTAGTTTACATGAGAGACTAAAGTGAACTTTTTTTCTAAAGGCTTTAATAAGCTTTTTTCCGAGGTCTGGAGACTCACACATTTCCCAGTTTGAAGTCATTAGCATATCACAGGCATGCCCCTTTTCTGGAATGTTAAATTGCGATAACATTTCAATAGAAGAAGTGGGAACCTGACCTGCTATTTTTCACTTTTGCCTCATTTACATACTTGAAGTTTCAGGAAATAAATTTAAGAAGCAAATGGCCTTCTAATTTACCTTTCCAAATCTCCAACATTTTCTGGTAGCTTTTAGGTACACTTTCTTAGAGAAACTGCATTGCATTGCCATGTTTGTATAAGACATGTGGAGAACATGTCTAATGCTTTTTATAAAGACTAACTTATGTTTTGCTAGATTTGCACGTTGGGGTTTTGTTACATTTTAGGGGACCGAATTTGACCTGGGGTGAGCAGTACATTAGAGAACTCTGGTGTGCTGCCACAGTGAAGGTGACATGTGATCTCTCCTCATCTGTTGTCTATAGGGAATGGTCCTGTTAGTGCTCAAGCCTTGGTTCCACCAAGGGTCTTGATGACTTTGTGTGAGAAAGTTTGGTGCAGGCTGAGGACCATACTCTCTATTTGTGTTAAGATTTCAGGGGAAAAGAGAAGCTACTCTGCCTGAAGGAACTTGGAGGGTGGAGGTTGGGATATATAGTACGTGCTTTGGAGGGAGTGAATGGAAAGCCAAAGAGTGGAGGTAGAAAGACGTGATGTGACACACCCAACAACCATAAATATCTTGAGTAAATTATTTTAAAACTGGTGAAGTACTTGGAGTGAGTAGACTTTTACAAAAGCTGTGAAAAAGGCTAAGCTGCATGCCCAAGGGGTCTATGAAAGAAAGCAAGACAGACTATAAGAATAACGCAAGTGGAATTTATAGAACAATCCTCAAGATCGGCAGTTCAGGCCAAGTTAGCCTCAGTCTCCAAGGGCCAGACAGTTCTGATATCTATCTCTATTATGTTTATATGGCATCTCCGCTCTTCTTTTTTATTTCTATCTCTTCACCCTTTTAAGCTGATAATTTCTACATCTCTAACTTGGGTTGTATTCTTTCCCCTGAACTCCAGATTCATATTTTCAACTAGCTACTATAGAGATCCATAATCAGATGAGCTTCACAAATTCTTTAACAAATCCATTGTTTCTTATAACTCTCCAATTTTAACTCCTTGTATATACAGACTCTATATTTTGTTTAGTGGTATCATGTCCAGCCCCTGATACGTTGGGTGCAGTGGGGATGGAAGACCATACCCTTGGCTTCTGATTGGGTTCGACCAATAAAAGGAGGCAGGAGATAAAAGGGCAGAAGGTTAACAGTTGGATTACCCTGCTACTTGTGTCTTCTGGAACTGCTCTTCTGGCAGGGACTACCTCCACAACTGTAGCTCTTGCCAAGGGTGCTCTCTTCCATTGCTCCAGCTCTCATCCAGCTCATGTAAAAACATTTCCCCTTTTTGTCGATTTAGTCCTAGACAATGACTTCCTGCTGTTGCTTGTCCCTGGGTATCTATCTCCTGTTATTTCCTTTAATTTGCCCCCCTACTAGTATATATAGTCTCTTCATTAAAATCTCTTCAAATTCCCTGCTGAGTGTGCTTTCTGTTTCTTGCCAGACCTTGACAGTCGTCTTGGCATCTCCCACATGCAATATTGAACAGGCCCATTGGCTCCTGTAGCTCACGTTGCCTTCAATAGGAATTCTCTGCTCCAGCCCCAACTCCTTGGGATTCAACTCTGACTTGAGTATCCTGTCTTGGATTTCCCAACCTTAATAAGGGATTCAGACATTTTAAAATTTATAAACCTTTAACTAAGAAAGTCACCTAGAATTTAAAGCCTTATCTTGGCAAGCTCCACCCAGCTGCCCAACTTCACTTTCATTCACTCATTCATTTATTTTTTATACATTCAGTGAGGTCAGGAATTCATTCTGCCTTGTTGCTGGCTCAATTTCTGGAATTTAATAAAGTACTAATTACATTGTAGGAACTTGATACATGTTTGTTAAATGGGTGAATGAATAAATGGATGAACAAATGAAATTTCCGAAAATAATGTTTGACCACCATATAGTATTGTTTTAATCCTGTGTTGGGGTGGTAAATTGTTAGTAAGGATGGCTGCAACTTTTCCTCTTATCCCTGGATGCGTGCCAATTTGCAACGTGACTTTGGCAGTCCTCCTACCACAAGGTGGCATCTATCTTACCCACATCTGCGCCTGGTCTAGCTCTCTGACTTGCTTTGACCAATACAACTTAATTGAAATGTTAGGTGAGAGAAGGCTGTAAGATGCCTTGCAGTTTTGCCCTGGGATAGTGTGTGGGAAGGCTATCTAGCCAATGGAAGTATGAGAGTCCATGTAGAAGAAGACCGAGGAATCTCAGCTGATGACCAGCACCTCTGACTGACCTGTGAGTGAAGCTGGAAACTTGCAGCCTGCCAACCATTGTCAGATGAATGGAGGCACATAAGTGAGCCCAGGTGAAGGCTTAAGAGGAGCCGCCCAGCCAACCTCAGAATCCCGGATGTAATAAATTGGTGCTTTTTTAGGGCATATGACTTAAAAGATGGCATGACTGTAAAGATAGATAAGTCAATGTCTTTTCTTTTAAGGAGCTTATAATCTACTGGGAAGACACACTAATAATTCCTGGTTTTTGTTTAAGTAGATTGTAGATATAATTGTAAAAGCTTCCTACTGGAGTTGTGAATAAATCTTGGCGCCTAGAAAAAAGACACCTAACGAAAATAAAATGAAGATAGAAGACCTTGAAAAAATCATATTTGGCCCAATACACAGGAAATATTGGAAACGAGGGAGGTATCCACTAATAATTCCTGGTTTTTGTTTAAGTAGATTGTAGATATAATTGTAAAAGCTTCCTACTGGAGTTGTGAATAAATCTTGGCACCTAGAAAAAACACACCTAACAAAAATAAAATGAAGATAAAAGACCTTGAAAAAATCATATTTGGCCCAATACACAGGAAATATTGGAAACGAGGGAGGTATGGAAGGCAAGACCTGTCCTCATAGGAGTGGCTATTCTCTCTCATCAAGCCTAATAAGGCATTTTGCCCAATATCAAATACTTATGAGCAAGTCCTTCAAGAACAAGGATGTAGAGTGATGTTTCTCAAAGTGTGGCTCTGGGTCTACCTGCATCAGAATTCCCCAGGGGAAGCTTCTTGAAGAGGCTAATTCCCAGTCTCTATCTCCTACCTACTGAATTAATATGTTTGCAGATTGTTAATATTTTTCTGCCTTTGCTCAAACTGCTCTCTTTGTCAAGAACATTCTCCCATCTTCCATCTATTTGGTTGAGCACGTACCCATTTTTTCAAAACCCAGCTAGAGCATTGCTTTGAGGAAGTCATCTTGAATCCACGTAGAATTGGGCACTTTCTCCACTGTGCTCTACGGTTCCCTTTAATTATTTCTGTACAGAATACGTAGTAGCCCATTAAGAAGTGAAATTTTTCTTGGTTCATATTTGTATTCTTCCCTTTAGATTTTTAGAGGACAGTGATGAGATGACCACATATGATTTTGTGTCTCCTATGCCTACCACAGTAGCTTAGGTGCTTCATGAATATATGAACATATTAAAGTTTCTTGAATGAACATATGATAAATTAAAGTTTCTTGAACTTATCCACATTTCTTATTTTTTGCTGGCTAGCTGTGTTTAGTTGACAAGTATTTATTGAATGTTTATTTTGTGCCTAATTCTGCACTCACTGCTAGTGGAATATGGGTTCTATTCGGAGTGATATAACACATCCGGTTAAAGCTAGTATGCTGTGGACAGTTCCCAAGTGAAGAAACCAGCTTTGCTTGGTGATATCTCACATGTGAGGTGGAGGATTTGGGATTTGAAATGGACCTTAAGGATCTAACAAAAGTTGAAAAGGTGAGGAGAGACAATGCCATTCATAGTCAATGTTCAAATAGGAATGCATGTGAAAGGAGTCAAAGTTCATAATAAGAATTGAAGGTGAAAAAAGATTGTTAAATTCAAAAGAGTGACAATGTATAAGTATGAGAGAATAAACAGACAATTCTTGGAGAAAAATAAATGAAATCCCTGACAACATCTATGAAAATAATTCTTTTCTACAAAATGGAAGAAATAGGATATAAACAGCGAGAAGCAAAAAGAACAAATAAAAATATTCAAAACCATGAACTTGTCTAAATGGCCCCAGGGAATCTGGTCTAAAAAAAGAAACTATACATGACATGTGGACAATGGACGAGGCCATTGAACTTAATTTAACTTTTTATCATGCTTGACTGTGACATAAAAATGGATCTAGGACCTGCATCCCTGCCCCACTTCTGATAAGTAGGACCTGTCCTCAGGTTACCCCAGAGCGGTCTAAAAAAAGAAACTATACATGACATGTGGACAATGGACGAGGCCACTGAACTTAATTTAACTTTTTATCATGCTTGACTGTGACATAAAAATGGATGTAGGACCTGCATCCCTGCCCCACTTCTGATAAGTAGGACCTGTCCTCAGGTTACCCCAGAGCTTCTGGCCTCAGTGTTTCCTCCTGAAAAGCAGCTCTGTGAGGAACTGTGTCTTCATGATGGGAAGCTGGTGTAATCTACCATGTAATGCAAAGGGGCTCACTGGTCACATGGGGAACCATTCGAAAGGTACAGAGTGATGCCTAATCGAGGTCCCTGTCACAGATCTTCAGGCATGGCTGAACTCTTATTCTGTCTATGAATTTCTTGACAAATTTGCTACTTTTATTACTTGTGTTTAAATTTCTGTTGTCTGTAAACAGCATTTGGCGATAGCCTTCTGTTGGCCTTTGCTCATGAGAACTTTAACTCCAAGAATGAGCCAAGTTTGAGGTTTATTGTTTTTTCTCTTGGCAGACTCATCTGTAACTTTGGTCTCTTTAGGCTTGTGATGACAGAGCCCTCCAGTATGTGAAACAGTCTGGGACCTTCTGCTTATGTGCTTCCAAAGCAGAGACTTGAAGTCAATAGATAAAAAAGGGCCAGAAGAGTTGTGCGGGGAAGAAAACTCAGAGGCAGGTATGTTTGGCTGGTCAATGCCTAAAATCTAAAGAAAGTTGAATTGTGTATGACAAAGATATCACACAAAAAAATGACATATTTAAACTCTGAGAAAGAAGCACTGAGCGAACATGGCTTGTGGTTTGTGAATTATGGGACTAGTTAAATGAGGACTAAATTGTCAGGACAACTTGGGAGATTTCTGCCTTGTGAAAGTTCACAAAGATTCATTATATTTCCTTTCTCTGTGATGTATGACTCCATAAATTTTGGGCAAAGGCAGGAGGAGACCTGCAGTATAGGAGTTTTGTGCCTACCTTGAAGAGTTATAACTTCCAGTTATAACTTGGAAGCTGTTATATGTCTTCTGGGTTAGGAAGGGGATTCTTGCAGAATGGTCTGGATAGATTTGGGGTGGGGGTTTTAAACTGATGTGCCATTTGTGGCGGGACTTCCTCAGATGACCTCATTTAATATTCATTCTTCTGTAAAACTGGGATTTGGCTGACAAACGACATGAATTACTACATCTTTTTATTTGTGTGAAGTAGAGACTGGAAATTTATGGAATAGGAAGTGATAAATCAAAGAGACGGGAATGAATAAGAAATGGCTCTCTTAAACTTTTGTATTTGTTGATGCACCAGCAAAAGATAAACAACCTGGAAAAGTGAAGACAGTAAAATACTTCTGAGTTCCTCCTAGAAATGCACGATGTAAGTACAATGCATTATAATTCATTTATGCTCCTAGAAGGCACAATTTTTTTTGAGTGCTCAAAAGAAAGGATGATTTGATACATGGGAAAAGAGTGCTAAAAGAAACTTTAAAAATATTTGCCACTAGAACATCATTTCAAACCTGTCATAAATATTGGCAGAAAATAGAAAAATTTCCTCTTTGACAATGTTTTTGGGAAAATGGGCCAACTAAACAAATACCATGTGAAGGCAGTGAGGAGCAAAATGCTCAGAAACACTATTCTATTTCCTTTTACAAATTCTTCCCCAAGAGTTTTAGTCACTCACAAAACAGATGTCATTTTTGAAAATGCAGAATTGCAAAACACAAAAAAATCAGCATCCTTCAAGAATACTGTTGTACTTTCTTTTTATTTGCTGGTAGAAAACATGTGTGTCTTGAATACCAATTATCTTTTCAGTTCAGTATTTTCTTGGGAGAACAAAAACTTTCTGGTACAGCTGCAGAGCACAAACAAAATGGTATCACAGAAGAGCAACTAGCACCTTGGAGGCAGCTGTTTATGCTATTTTGTCATCTTCTCTTTAACCCTCTGTGTCCTGAAAGAGTGTGAGGAACATTCCGGCACATGGTTAGTTCTGTGTACGTGTGTGCACGTGTGTTTAAAGCTTTCTTGGTTTGCCTTGGAGGGCGGTATGAAGACTAAAGACCCGCGCTATAGTTCCAGCTCTGCCACTTCTTAGCTGTGTGACGTTGGTGAATCTGTTTAACTTTTTGAAGCTTCATTTCCTCATCTGTGAAATGGCTGTAATGATATTTACTTCATTGGGTTACTATGAAAATTGAGTAAGTCAATGCATGTTAAGGTACATACCGTGTGGCACATAGTGTTCTCCATGGATGTTAGCTATTATGAGATTGCAATCTATTTGAGGTCAGGGTCTCATGTTTGAGCCCTGCTCTTGATTATTTTTATGGTGATAGGCACAAAAATTATTTCATATCCAGGTGATCGTTCCTCTGCAGAATTCCATAAGTATCTGAGCACCTCCTGCGTGTCAGCACTTTTGTTGTGCTATGGCAATTTTCCAATAAACCTGTACAATTGCATAATTATTGCCATTTTCTAGATGGGAAACTTACATGCAGAGAGGCTTAGGAAATTGCTCAATTTCTAGGTGATTAGTGGTAGAACTGGGGTTCAAATGAGTCTTCAAATTTTAAGTCCAGTATTTTTTCCAGAGAGACTTCCTCAAACAAGCAACACAAGACAACAACAAAAACAGCAACAGAAAACTGAACTGACAAGGTGGAGGATAGTTGTGTATCACATTATGCACTCAGTGGAAAAGTAAGTCTGCAAAACCTGGGCAGCCTCTGGGGCTCTGATTTAATCAAGAAGCCTCAGAGGTACAAATGTTCAAATGGGAGATTTACTATGATCTGGCAGTTTGGAGCTGGATACTGCTTCCAATTGAAATTATTTCATCTCTCCAGTCCATGGAAAGTACATTAGCTATAATTTATGTTATTTTTAGTCAGGCTCATATACACCTTTGGTGTTTTGCAAGGTTCCACTAACTTCCAGAAAAGAAAATTTAAAGGAAGCTACATAATATGTGCTGTACTTTTACTGACACATTGCCAAGAACCACAAACTTTTCTAAGAAAAGCAATTCTTTTGTATTAAAAACTTGACTCCATACATTTTAACTCCACGTACACAAAGAGAGTTTTTTTTAAAAAAGCAAAAAAGTAAACTAATAAGTAAAAAAATAAGATATTGTAGTTTCTTCAGTCTGAATGGAATTGACAATTTTTTTCCCCATGAATTCCTTTAAAATAAGATCAAAGGGGAAAACAGGGCAAAGAATAAACAACTTATTTCCCAGCTTTTGTATTAAAAACTTGACTCCATACATTTTAACTCCACGTACGCAAAGAGAGTTTTTTTTTAAAAAAGCAAAAATGTAAACTAATAAGTAAAAAAATAAGATATTGTAGTTTCTTCAGTCTGAATGGAATTGACAATTTTTTTCCCCACAAATTCCTTTAAAATAAGATCAAAGGGGAAAACAGGGCAAAGAATAAACAACTTATTTCCCAGAAGGAGGAATATTTTCATACCAGATGTTGAGTCCAGGGACAAAGATATCATGATATCCCCCTTGTTGTCTGTCTTCTCAGGGGGCATTTCTTTTTTACAAAGTCAGGGAAGCTTAACATGGAATTGAAATCTGTGCACAAGAGATGGGGAAGCTGAGGCTTAGACCCTCGGGGTTGCCTGGGCTTTGGCTCTCGGTGCTGTGTCCCTGATGGATGCAATGACCATGAGGAAGAGAGGGCTGATCTGCCAGGGACAGTGTCCACCAGCAGGACTCAGACCCAGCTGAGTGGAGGAGTGAGGCCTGGAGACCTTCTCCCAGGGTGGAAATCACCTCCCTTTGTGTGAGGCCCCTCGATGCTGGGTGACACAGGCCTTTTCTTACCTAAATGTTGTCTCTGCCTGTTCCCCAAGGAAAGCAACGTGACCTTACATTTTCCTTTCTGTTTTGTTCCAGCTGAAACATCAAAAGGACTTACTTGTTGATTCCTGATGACTTTGGAGAGAAGAAGGCAGGTTAATTTCTGTGAAGTTTATATGTTTGTTCGCTTGTTACTTTCAAGCATAAACCAGAATTTTCTGAGGTAATGGTGGGAAGCAAAATTGGCTGGTGTCAAATTCCACTCTGACTTTCCCCTCTGAAATATTTTTCCAGGTTATAATTAGTCTTAGAAAAAGAAGACCCTCTGCAAATCTTTCCAATGATCTGGTTGCCCTAATATGGTGGTGGTGGTGGTGGTGGTGGTGGTGGTGGTGGTGGTGGTGGTGAGTGTGTGTCAGGAGGGTTGATAGCATAACCTGAGACTAACATCAGGTATTCCAGTCACAGGTGAGATTGGAAAATGACAAGTTTCTTACTCCTGTTTTACTACAGTGCCATGAAGACAGCACTTCTCATGCTACGGTTACTCTTTATTCTGCAGCTGTTTTGGCCAGCCTATTCCATGGTGAATGTTTGCCATGATGAGCCATGAAGACTACTCTTTTGAAGGTTATGGGAATATGAATCATAATTCCTATCTCTGTTAGGGTGACCAACCATCCTGGCTTGTCCAGGACTGAGGGGTTTCCTGGGACATGGGGTTTTCAATTTTATAACCAGGATAGTCCCAGACAAACAGTAACATTTGATCACCCTATCCTAGAAGGACAGCGGGGTGTAGAGCTCTGAACTGAGCATTAGGAACCATGGTATTAAGTGCTGGCTGATTAACTGACCAGCTGTTTGGCCTTGGGTAACCTTTCCAAACTGCAGTTTCTTCAGTTGCAAAATGAGAGTTCTGGCCATATGATCCATGGGGTTCCTTCCTGCTCCAATAGTCCATAATTTCAGGACTATTTACAGTGACTGAAATGAGAGAAAATTATCAATATTTCATATATGTCTTGAAAAGTTTTCATTTCTAGCTTGGATAGAGACTCTACCCACCCTAGAAATCTGGAATGCCTCCATCTCTGCTCCAAAGAGCCCTGTGCTACTGCATCCCCCTGCAGTCACCTCTTAGAGCCTCCTGCACCCTGTGCACCTGCTCCACTGAAACTCTCCTTTGTATTGGGCCCGTTGTTCCCACTGCCATGGCCATAGTTCAGCCTGTCATCACCTCCCATTTGGACTTACTTAACTTCTGCTTTCATGTTCTTTAAAGTAATACGACTACAATAATTATATTCTATAGATCAAACTTTTTATTTATTAGATTAGCCTTTTTCCACAACTCCCAATTAATTTGACCTACTGAGGCTTTACATTGTCAAACTATAAATAAAAAAATGTGGTTACACACTAAATATGAAGAAATATTGTGGCAGAAAAATTAGCTTACTTAGCTTACTTCTTAATCAGGGTCTTATTTATACCTCTATAATTAGCTCTATTTTAAAATTTAAAATGAGCTTTTCTGCTGCTATAGGTATAACAAATACAAGTTTAATTCTTACTTGCTTGAAAATTTTTAACTTGAACTTAAATTTTGCATATTTTGAGGTGGCTTATACAATTAAATAATGCAAAACAGAACAATTAAGTATAGAATTAGAACAGAGACTGTTTATAGCAACAGATGAAGGAAATATCACCTGGTATTTAAAATAAGATTATAATTGTTATAACAGCTAATAACGGGAGCTTACTGCAACTGAGTGCTTACATGCCCAGCACAAGCACTGGACATGAATTATGTCATTGTTTCCTAATAGTTAAGGCACAAAGGAAATATTTAGGGCACATAACTCTCATTGTCTGATCAAAAAAATATATACATTACATTTGTAGAGAGCAACTTTTTGCTGACCTAAATTAAAGGGACATTTTTATTATGTGTGTACTTCTTTAAAGCACTTTTAATAAAGTGTGAAAAACATTTTTGTCTTCTCTAGTTACGGTTTTGCAAAAGCCAGAAACACTGTTCAAAAGAGTATTATTTGTTCTGATCTATAAAAGCTTAGTCCATAACATAAAATTGTAACTTAGCAGAATACTGAATTTATCATCAAGAGCTGAGTACTTTTCTTTTTGATAATCTGTATTAATATAGGGATAGAATTTAGTGAGTGCCAAGTTGAGAGTGGACACGCTCATTTGGACACTCTTCAATATTAGATGTCTTGAGTAAGCCATTGTGAGACTCTAGCTCACAGTTAGATCATGGTCAAATTCTTTAAACATGGGGTTGGTGTTCTGTCCTTCTGTGGTAAGCTAGGACCAAATATCTTATGTACCAAATGTGTAGGATGGAAAATGGAAATTTTTGGTTGGTTGCTTACGAACCTAGTTCTTTTTTTTTCCTAGGCAGAAGGCCTACCTAGTTCAACATGAGCAGTGACACAGGAACACCTGCAGTAAAGGTAGTGGTTTTCCCAAAGAGGCACTTTAAATCTTCTCAAGCACTTGCACAATGACTTGGCAGAGATCCTGTACCATATAGCATGAAGGAATAAATTTTAGAGTGACATAATCTTAAAGACATTCATCAGTGTACAAACCATTTTGTCTGAGAAAGAACTACAACCTGGCCAGCTAGGCAGAATAAAACTAACTGTAAAAGACATTTTCTTATATTTGAAATAATTGATGCATTGTGTAGAGTAACTTAAAATGGATGGAGTTTATTGAAACATAATTAATGTTGGGAAATGCCCTTCAATTCAATGAGTTTGCATTTAGGCTTGATGTTTGATACTGATTTGTATTTCCTGAAAGTAACTAGGAAGTGAGTCGATTTTATATGATAATTAAAATATGTTACTAGAATTTTAAAAAAAAGAAATGTGTTCTTCTGTAATTTCTGTGACTGTGGGGCAGGGGTAAAACAGATATTCAAGGTATCTATTAGCTATACCAAGCAGTTTGATATAAATTAATAAGAGACAGAATTAGGATATGATCATGGTTAACACCATTTACATTGATATTTATATATTCTATGATAATATTTTTGTTGATTCTGATTTTAGCTTTAATATCAAGGTGCAGGAGTCTCTAATATCATGACTGTCTCAGATTCTGTAAACGTTGGCATTATTGTTCATGATAAGAATAGAAAACTCTGAATAATACTTATTATTTGCTGTGCACTATGTTAAGGGCTTTACACAAATAAACTCATTTGATCTTATGTTCCCTAATCCTGGAAAATACGTATTTTTATTATTATCATCATTTTACAGATGAGAAACTGCAGAGAAATTAACACTGCTAGTAACTGGAGAATCCTGGATTCAAACCAGGGCAGCCTGAGTCTTGAGTCTCTCTGCTCATAACCATTATATAATATTGCTGCTGTGATAGATTGGTGAATTTCATAAATGGTTTTAAATTGCTTTGATCTGATATGTCGTGGAGATAAAACACTCTATGAAACTGATCACAGTGAGAAAATTATGCCTAAAATCCTCTTACTCCTCATAAAGTTATTCCTTCTGGAAAAAAAACAAAACAAAAGGTTGTCTGAAGATTTGTTTAGCATTAGTCTGCCATGTTATTTGGAAAGAATGTTTAGTGGTCTAATAGNGAAGATTTGTTTAGCATTAGTCTGCCATGTTATTTGGAAAGAATGTTTAGTGGTCTAATAGTCTGAATGGATAAACCATTTTTCTTTTGCAAGACAAGGCAAACTCTTATTTCATACTTTTCCTAAGAGCATTATGCCTCCAGAGCTAATGAGGGTACATAATTTTAAGAAATTCAGTTTCTTTAAAATAAACTCTTAAATTTCTTGATAAGAGACCTTTTCCTGGGGCCATCTTTTCCAATATTAAGTTATTGATCAGATATGTTAGAGTGAATGGAGTTCCAGCCTCCCCACTGGGTTAGTTCCTGGAACCTACAAAATGCAGAGACCATAATGGCTGAGTGGAGTGAGTTGTTCAGTCATTGATAGAGATAATAGAGACAATAGAGACAGGCACTTCCAGACTCCTGCAAGAAAGTCATGCGGTGTCTCAGAACCTGCACTTAGCTGCTCCTCACAGCTGAGCCCAAAGCCTCCCACTGGGGTCTACTGTGATTATTATACCATAGGATTTTTTTGTTACTGAAATAAATTGTTGGTAAAAGCATCTTTTGGCAATATCAAATAAAATCTATATTTTATTTATTCCTATTTATTATACCAAGGCATACATTGGCTAATTCTCTGTTCCCTTCTCCCAAGTAATGGTGTAATAAAGTTAATTCAAACCTATTTATGATTAAGATTATATATAAAAAAGAAACTTTTCCCGAAAGACAGGATGAGTTAAGTACTGTCAAATCAAGCAGAGCGATTAAGAGTTAGAAAATTCTCACTTGACTTAAACTTCACATTTTTGTAACAAATGACCATTTAAAATAAAAATTATTAGAAATGTATTATGCCATCAATAATTTTATTACCAAAAGCTCTTTTTTTTTCTTGTCTGCCCTTAACTCCCAAATGATTAAACATGTTTTCAAGTTATTGGAGGCAGGCAAAGGTATTCTGATAGTTCAAGGAAGTCAGAGTAATATTTATAAGACAGAAAGGAAGGCTGTCCTGTGTGCTGAGAACCAGAGACACATGCCATAAGGAAACTGGATGTTTCCTTCCATTGTTTTTTTGGACAAGATTCACTCATTTGTTCATTAAACAGTATATATTGAGTCTCTACTCTGTGCCAGGTACTACACCTGAAATTGTTTCATAAATGCCATGGATAGAAGCAATTAGTAAACAATAATGATAAGATAATTAAAAATGTCAATTATTACACAGTTCTTTTGATATCATAATTGATTTGCTCTTTCCTCTCTGTGTTCAGTCCCAAAGAGAATAAAACATATTTGACTATCTAGATTTTTTCTTTCCTTCATCATCTTCAGCATATTAACTAGTGGAAAAATCCAAGCATTAAAACTTTATAACTTAGTTTTTAAAATTCATAACTGAAGACAATAAAGTAGCATACCTAAAACGTTCATAGATGTCATTATATTCTTTATTGTGGAGGTACTCAAAATATATACTATATATACAAATACACAAATCTGTTTTTTTTTTT
>NW_007730178.1:193119-195053 GCF_000696425.1 Galeopterus variegatus
TTTTTTTTTTTCCCCTATTTTAGTTTTTCTTGTCTAGGTGATCTTTTGACCTGTCTAAAAAGGTCTCTCAGACCTTTGTAAAATAGATAGTATTATCCAAATGCCTCACAGAAAGATTATTGCATGTGGAAGAACTTACTGTTTTTGCATTTATTCAACAAAAATGTGTGGTGTGTTTATTTTATACCAGCATTATCATACACACTGAGCATAAAATGATGAAAAGGTGCATTTTGGTTTTCAAAGGGTGCACAACTCCTTTATTTATTCACCTTTCTAGGCACAATCAAGTTGAGAGTCAGACATGAAAATGAACCCTCTTGATATGTAGTGATGAAGTGCTATAAAATTAGAAATAAGTAATGGTGACATGTTACAAAACCAGAGAGGAAGAAAGCATCTGTAGTTGAAATTATTGATCTGATAAAGAAGAAAACTCTCACACGTCCAAGTAAGTAGCCCAAATATTTGGGATAAATTATTTGTGCCATAGCCTAGGCAGTTTCATTTTTATCAACTTGGACTTTTGAGTTTATACCATAAAGTTCTACTTAGAGTAAGAGAAAAGCATTGAAGTAATCTGCTATTGGCTTCTCTATTTTGGTCTATGACATCAGGGACTTTGTGGGGAGAGTGTGTGAATATGTAATGCACTGTCCACGGATTATGCTTTACAGTTTTTGAAATCAAAGTACTCAATCAGCATTAATTAGGAGATATTGTGCTGTAATTTCTGAGTGCATGTACAATGGGTAGTCTTCTAAATTGTGTGCAATTTTCCTTTTCTTTTGAATTTACACATGGAGCTTTTCCTATTATATATTAAATTGAGAGGCAGTTAGTTTCACATTCTGGGCATCTAAACATTAGTTTTTTTTTTTTTATTGTCATGCATCATGTACAAAGGGAGCCGACTTCTGGAAAACATGAACCTTGTTTTCTCCACAGCACATCCTTTGTGGGTAACAAATTTGGATCTGTTCCTCTTGGTTTTATAAATCATGTCTAAGGGATTTTAAACCACATTTAATTACACATGACAGAAGAGCTTCATGTGCTAATGTTCCTCTGGTTCACCCACCATAAATTTCTGCTTAAATTTTTATAAGCCTTGGAGACAATTCTCTAGAGTATCCTCTAGAGCATTTCCTGGACACCAGTGATGCAAGAGTTTACCATCCCATTGATGGGTGTCCCAGAGCACCCCACAATGAACACTCCTCTTCCCTGAGAGCTGCTCATGGACTGAGATGCTACTATAAATGGCTGAAATGCGATGCAGCTTCCCCTCCAACTTCCTCTAACTCAGCTTAATGGAGATTAAGATCCATTAAGAGCTCTTTGCTGCATGTGCAATTTCTATTGATCAGATTGACTCATTTCGTTTTAGCCAATGATCCTATTACAAAAGCTGCCTTCTTCCAGTGTTTTACTGGCACAAGGAAATCTAAAAATGCTCTGTACTGTTACACAGTACAGAGAAGGACATCACTTAAGTTGTGTTTTCCAGCACCTGCTAAACATCATTTGCAGCCTATAATCCTTAAAAGTTTTCAGGAGCTATTATCATTCATGCTCTTACTTAGGGTTGAGGTAAAGGGTGAGTCTGTGTAATTCATTTTAAAAATAAACATCTGATTGTGAAAGTATGTTAACCACAATACAGATGTAGACAAAGTCCAGTTTGTACAACACTGTGGCTTAGAAATGAGGTTTCCCTGAATTGGAAACATATGAGGGAAGCAGTTGAAGGAAGGAAATATTTTCTTAAATGGCTGACTGTATTAAATTAATAGTCATCTTTGTTTGTAAAAGGAGGTGTTAAATAAGTGGCAGATGTTGTTTTAGTGGACGACACTAAGTGGAAATATGATTTTTTTTTTTTGTCTTTTTTTTTCCGTGTCCGGCAACAGATCGCAACCCTCAGTGTCGCC
>NW_007730178.1:195686-204193 GCF_000696425.1 Galeopterus variegatus
CCACGCCTCGCTCTGCCAGTGAGCGGGAACCGGTCTGTATGTGGGATCCGAACCCTTGGGCAGAGCGCCGCCGTGCTTCCCAAGCGGCGCACTATCCAGTGCGCCACCGGGCCGGCCGGAAATATGATTTTTAAAAAGATTTAAGAAGTGGAGCTTCTAGAAAGAGTCTATAAGAAAGGATAAGAGTAGAGAAATGGTTTGGACAAAGTACATGTAACTGTGCCCACATCCTGAGTGGAGTTCTTCCTTGCCTAATTCCATGAATATATTACATGATGGTAATGACTGGCATTTGCAAAACACTTCATACTCCCAAAGTATGTTCACATAGATCATTAATAAATTTAACTGCCACTTATTGAGAATGTATAATGTACTAAATTTTGACATATGTTGTAACATTTAATCCCTTTAACAATGCTTTGAATCGCTACCATTCTTTTTTTTTTTTTTTTTAATATGAGGAGACTCAGATACAGAGAAGTCAAATGACTTGGCCAAAGTCTTGACCTGGAACTAGCACAGCCTGGTTTTAAACTTAAGTTCGACTGGTTTTGTAGGCAGTTTCCTTCCTTCCTTCCTTCTTCCCTCTCTCCCTCCCTCCCTTCCTTCCTTTTCATCACACCATGTCCTGATTGGCTAGATTCTCTCAGTGGCTTTGGTCAATGGGTAATGTGTTGTTATTAACTCCAAAGCACAGAAGAGATAAACAGCCTGTCCTAAGCATCACGAGTGGGTGATACCAGAGTCAGGATGAGATCCCAAGTTGCCCAGCATTCTATATTCCATTCTCATGCACTGTCACAGTCAAAATTTAGATAGAGCTGTGGTATGTTATACATCTTTTTGCGTTATTCACTAATCATGAAAGTGGACTTTTAGAGGTGAAACTCATTGCCAGTCACTGGAATTCTAGTTTTAATTCTATTATATTTATCTCTATTTTATAACTTTTACCCCAGTTTTTTTTGTAATATAAAAGGCTGTAATAGTTATTGAGCTTCTATTATAAGGTTGGTGTAGAACAATGTATTAGCCCAAGTTAAACAGAGAGAGTATGGGAAACCCATTTACTGAAATAGTTTTTACTTATTTTGAGGCAGTCAGGATCCCTTGAATTGTTTTTTTTGGCCAGAAAACTCCTTAACGTAAAGTTGGAGTGTGCCCTACATGGTGATAAAGTAATTATTAAATCTATGCCTCTTTTTTTTATTCCTCTTCTTTTTTTGTCTTACTTTGTTTTGTTTTGCTCTATTTGTGTGTGTTTCTATAAATTATGACAGACTTCTTTTGAGATCCATTGAACTGATTTCAATTATGTAAAGCTAGACAGGCATGTGTTATCTTTTGGACAAGTGTGTCACAGTTTGGAGGTGAATTAGAACTTCAACAGATTTTTTTTGCTGTTAAAATCAAGAAATAACATTTGATTTTTAATCAAAATTGTATGAGAAACACAAGAAAAAAATGCATTTAGAATGTTCTCAAGCAGTAATTAATGTGGTGGTGATCAGGTTACAAGAACATCCTCACTGTAAAAGATTCAGAGTGTGCCCAAATCCTAGCTTCTTAAAGCTTAGCTCCTTCATGGTGCTACCTTCTCCATTTCACACATGGCATGAAAAGTGATTTAAAAACATAAGGAGAGTATAAATCTATATAATTGAAAAGCTTAAATGCTTTTGGGAAGATGTGTGGATGCGCATCTACTATGAATAATTGATTGGTAATAGAAACAAGTAATGTTTGGGTTAGGAAGTCAGCTAATATCAGCAAAGAATTTTTCTTGAAAAGAGTAGTTGACTAATCTGGATTATAATAAATTTCTTATAGCTTTTACAAAAAGTTCCATTTATATTTATTGACTGTAAACAGAAAATATTTTGCTTATTTACTCATGTCTGCATAATATTTCAAGATAGTTACTGAAAGAATATGTATTTTTTGAGACATTATATTTGGGCTTATGAGAACTCCAAATGATCATGTCCCTTTTCCTTTCTTTGAAAGTGACATTGAGGGAAAGATATTCCTTGATCTGGTATATATTGAGAGGAAACAAAATGTCAGAATCAAGAAATATTCTTCAATGATGTGAAATATATAGGTTTATATATTGGGGTGATGTCACCAAGGTGTGTATGAATGGCATCTGTAAGAAGACATTCAAGAGGTTCATCCACGACTTAAGTGGATTTGTCAAGGATGAGGAAGTTGCAAAAAATCAACAAGGCTATGGTAAAGATGGCAAACAACTTCAACCTGGCTGTGGATGAGGATGACATTGAGGAGCTCCTGGAGATGGTTCCTGAGGAGGTGACTAATGAGGAGTCATTAGCACTGGAACCAGAACTCATAGCTGAAGAAGAGGCAAGAGAAAAGGACATTGTGGGAGAAGATAAAGAAATAGAACCTCCAAGAAAATTCACATTGAAAGGTTTAGCAGAAGCTTTTGCAGAACTCAACAAGCTCCTTAAAAGATTGAAAACATGAACCCCCAACACCAAAAGGTTTTCATCAATAGAGAGGAATGTTCATGGTGCATTATCTGCTTACAAGCAAATTTATGATTGGCAAAAAGGAACAAACCAAACAAACCACTATGGATGTGTTTCTGAAAAGAGAGACACTTCCTCAGGAAGAGCCTCAGGCATGTGCTTCAGGAGGTATTCTAGAAGATGGCATTGTTATCATAGGAGATGACAACTCCATGTGTGTTATTTCCCCTGAAGATGTTCCAGTGGGACAAGATGTGGAGGTGGAAGACAGTGATATTGATGATCCTGATCACGTGTAGGTCTAGCCTAATGTGTGTGTTTGTATCTATCTTAGTTTTTAACAAAAAAGTTGAAAAAGCAAAAGACAAATTTTAAAATAAAAAAACCTTATAGAACCTTAAGCCCTCAAATACCCTTATTATGGGTACTCCAGAAGGGAAGGAAAAAAGAAAAGGCATTGAAAATATGTTCATTGAAATAATAGCAGAAAATGTTCCAGGTATAGGGAGAGATACAGATCTTCAGATTCAGGAAGCTCAAAGATCTCCAAACATATTCAACTCAAAAAGGTCCTCTCCAGAACATGTTACAGTCAAATTGGCAAAACTCAAAGACAAAAAAGAGAATCTTAAAAACTGCAAGAGAGAAGTGTCAAGTTACCTATAAGGGAGCCCCTATCAGACTAACATCAGACTTTTTCATCATAAACCCTGATAGCAAGAAGAAAATAGGATGATATATTCAAAATGCTAAAAAGACAAAAATTGTCAGCCAAAAATACTTTACCCAGAAAGGCTATCCTTCTGAAATGAAGGACAAATAGTATATTTCCCAGACAAACAAAAACCACAAGAGTTCACCACCTCACGATCAGCCTTACAAGAAATTCTCAAATACTGTGTTTTTTTTTTTGTGTAAGAATTCTCAAATTCTCAGTACTGTGTTTAGTACCTGAAAAACAACAATCACCACCATGATGAATACATGAGAAAGAACAAAACTCACTATTAAAATAAAAATGCTAACAATGAAGAGAAAAGAAACTTATCTACCAACACAAGGAAACAACAAACACAGAGGGCAAACAGTAAAGCAAAAAATATAAAGAAAAATACTTTTGTACAGCTGTACAATGCCTTTCTTTTAACCTGTGTTATTATAAGAGTCAAAAACTTAAAAAAATTAAAAGTTTATAAAAAGCTACAAAGAAAGAAACAAAGAAAGAAACAACAAACACAATAATACATTGAACTTTCAGAAGGAGAGAACAGAACTGTGGTTATTAAAGGAGGAAGAGAGATGGGGAGGGGGTTAGGGAGAAACTGGTTAATGGACACAAAGAATGAATACATTTTGTAATGATGAATATGCTATTTTGATTTGATTATTACATATTGTACCCCATGCTGATAGTCAATTCTGCACCCCACAAATATATATATATAATCAATTATGTTTCAACAAAAAAATGAAGGCAATAAAAAAAGAATGAAGCAGTATGCAGATATCAGAAAAGTTACAGTAAGCTAAGCTAATTTATTGTTGAAAAAATTTTTTTTAATAAATTTAGTTCAGCCTAAGTGTACAGTGGTTTTAAAGCCTACGGCAGTGTGTGGTAATGTCTTCGGCCTTCACACTCAGTCACCACTCACTCACCAATTCACCCAGAGCAATTTCCATTTCGCAAGATCCATTCATGGTAAGTAAGTGTCCTATACAGGGGCACCATTTGTTATCTTCTATATGGTATTTCCATTGTACTGTTTCTGTGTTTAGTTATGTTTAGATACATAAATATTCACCATTGTCTTACAATTGCTTATAGCATTCAGTACAGTTAGGTCCTGTGCAGGTCCATAGCCTAGGAGCAGCCACGTATACCATATAGCCTAGGCTATACCATCTAGGTTTGTATAAGTACACTCTATGTTTGCACAATGACAAAATTGCCTAACAATGCATTTCTCAGAAAGCATCCCCATCATTAAGTGATGCATGACTGTATTCACTAAGCTGAGAGAACATCAGCTCCAGAACACAATAGTACAAGTCAAGTAAGACTTTCCAGGGGCTTTATCTTGCCTCCCTCTTCTGGCTCCAAACCTGGAAGAACCAGAGTCAGTCCTGAAAGAAGCAGCATAGCGGTGTGAAGAGAAGTGCCAGAAGAGAAGCTGAGGAGACCGAAGCCAGCCCAATCTCACTTCCCCACTGCAGCTGCTCATCTGCAGCACTTCAGACCAGAGGAAAACAATAGCTCTAATCTTCAAGAAAGTTTTGAATTGTCATTATTACAATAGATTAGGTAATTTTGCTGCTAAAATAAGACATCTTTTGTAATTGGAGGTACCAGAAGATTTTATTATCTTAAAGCATCCAGAAAAGGTAGTGGACCTACACAAAATTTTATCCAGGGGCAGAAAAAAAAAAAAAAATAGAGCTGACTTGTTTGATCGGGCCATGGTGACAAAATACAAGCTGCTTTAGAGTTTCATGCCTAAAATTTTGGTCTTCTAATGTACCATTTTGAAAGATATGTTATTCTCCCAACAGTACTTGTCCATTTCTCTGGCATAGCAATTCAGAAGGGCATTGTGGAACAGGAGCTCGGTCATCTGTGACCTCTTACTGCTCCTGCAGTACACTGACAGTGGGTGCTACTAATATGCTAGAAAGCCCTGGGGTTCTCACTGGGCCAGATCCCAAAGGGTTTCAATTTGTAGCCTGTAACGTTGCCCCCAAGCAAGACTGTTATCTTGTCGTTAAAAGCCTTGAGACTTGGGATTGACTTGGCCCCCTTATGGATGAAAGCCCTTTCATGAATCTGTTTCCAGAATAGAGAGGTTTTATCCATACTGAAGCTTTTCTCTAGCAAGTGAGTTTTTTCCATGATCAGCATATCTAGCTTTTCCAAAAATTCTTCAGCTGCCTTCACATCAGCACACACACTCACAACTCACTTTCACATCATGTAATGAATAATGATTCTTGAATCATTTAAACCACTCTGAGCTAGCAGTAAATTTGACATCATAGGCAGGTTCAGCCTTTTCTTTCAACATTGCAAACAAATGTTTTGCTTTGGCTGTGATCGTCACGGTGCTGAGATAGATATGCTCCTATATCTGGTCGTCAATCCAGGTTATTAGAAGTTTCTCCATATACGATTTAGTCCCTTCTCGAGTTTTTGTTAGTCTCGTTGGCTTCAATGAAGCATATCCTTTAACAGCTTCCATCACTTTGTTTTTGTTCTTTAAGATCACAGCTATGGTGGAATGGGACATGCCTGATTGGCGAGCAATAACTATCACTGATTTTCAACCTTCATAGCACTTAAAATCACTTTTAATTTTGTTTTCAGGTCAATCACTCTATGTGGCCTCTTACTGGGAGCATTAGCAGTAGATTTTGTACACTTAGGGGTCATGATAAATAAAAAACCCACAATATTAAATTAAGCGCAAGAGAAGTGGTGCAATCAAGAGAAGCAGTAAACACAAGACACATGAGCCTGCTGCTGGCGTATCACTTGTACTGCCCTGCAAGAAACTATTTTTTATAAGAAGGAGTACACTCTAAAATAATGGTAGAAAGTATAGTATAGTAAATACACAACCAATAACATATGTACTTTATGTAATTGTGGGTGCTGTACTTTTATACGATGGGCAGCACGTGGATTTGTTTACACCAGCATCACCACAAACACGTGAATAACGCACTGCCCTATGACATTGTAATGACTTTAACATCACTAGGTGATAGGGATTTTTCAGTTCTGTTATAACCTTATGGGACCATTATCGTATATGTGGTCTGTCATTGATCAAAATGTGGTTATGCAGTGCCTGGCTGTACTTAAATGGGGAAAGAGTATTTCTGAGTATACATACAGTCTCACGTAAATTGCTTTGTGGGATCTTCAGAAATACTCTCATTGCCACAGATATTTCTTGGTCTTCCCACTCAAGACTTTTAAAGCCCTTAAGGGGACTGTGTGCAGAGTCACTCTAGAAGGAGTGATTGATCATTGCCTTTACAAGTTCTAACTAGTTAATCTAGCACCCCACATCATCATGAGAGAGGTTCTTGGCATCTATCATTCTGTGCTCAGATTTCTGGGATTGAGCCAAAATTGAGAGAGAAAGTTACTCGAATATTCTGCTACATGCATAAAATGAGCTGAGCAGCTTAGTGTACTGGACAGAATACTACAATGACAATCATAGTAGGCTCTGCCTGGCTCTGTGCTCTTCTGTCTTCCCAGCCACACTGTTAAATACCATCTACCTCCCCCTCTATTTTACAGATAGGGAAACAAGGTTGAAAGGAGTCATGTAAACTTCTCATGGCCCAACAGCTAATAAGTGAGGGTGGATTAAAAACCATTATACCAGTACAGTGTGGGAACAAGTAAAATCTTTTATTAGCACCGCACTCTACCGAGTGAGCCACAGGCCGGCCCGAGTAAAATCTTTTAGAAATGTAAAATCTTGGGTTCCATCCCAGACTTACTACCTGAATCTCTGGGGAAGGGCCCTGCAATCTAAGTTTAACAAGCTCTCCAGGTGATGCTGAGGCCCAATGCTCAAGTTTGGGACACCCTGCAGTACAGTATAGTCAGGAAAAACAGAATTTTAATTTTTTCTTTGACATTGATTACATGCTAATAGTCACTGATTATATACCAATAAGCCTGCTTTCCAGGTAGCTATCTATTATTGAGAGTGGATAAGGTAGTTTGAGGAGCATCTTCTTTTCTTTTTAGTCAACCCAGCTCTAATGACCTGACTGTATTTGTGTCTACATTGAAATGGCAACATGACAAATTGGACTTTTTTTATTATTATTTATATTTTTTTAAAAGTAAAACTTCAAACCCACTCTTCAAACACACTCTCTATCAAGACTTCTAGAATGTTGGAACATCAACAACAAAGAGAAAAACACATTTGAAGGTTTTACCTAAAGAAAATAATTTTTCCATTCTTTAGATACTCTAAAATTTATTCTGGGATTAAACCAAAGGATCATGTGAGTTTGCATGCTTTTATATATACTTTTGAACTTTGTTTTAGCATCATGCAACTGTAGTAATTTGAATGTGTCCCTCAAATCTCATGTGTTGGGAACTTGATCCTTAATGCATTGGTGTTGGAAGGTGGGACTTAATGGGAGGTGTTTGGGTCATGGCGGATTAATTCCACTATTGAAGGAGTTTCTTATAAAAGGACAAGTTTGGTCCCCTCTTCCACTCTCTTGCCCTTTTGCCTTCCACCATGGGTATGATGAAGCAAGAAGGCCCTCTCAAAATGCTGGAACATTGATCTTGAGCTTACCATCCTCCAGAACTGGGAGGAAATAAATTTATGTGATTTTTTAAAATAAATTACCCAGTGTTGGATATTTTGTTATAGTACCAAAAACAGACTGAGACAGAATATTAATACCGAGGAAGTGGGGTCTTACAATAACAAGTACCTGAAAACATGAAAGTGGCTTTGGAACTGGGTACTGGACAGAGGCTGAAAAGGTTTGGATGAGCAGGCTAGAAAAAGCCTGTATTGCCATGAATAGAAGTTAAGGGAAATTTTGGTGAGGGCTCAGAAGAAGAGAAAAACTATAGGGAAAATATGAAACTTCTTAGAGATGACTTAAGTGGTCGTGATAAGAATGTTGGTAAAAATATGGACAGTTAAGGCTATTCTGGTGAAGTTTAAGACAAGTGAGAAATATCTTGAAGCAAAAGCCATTCTTGTTATAAAGGGGCTCAAAAGTTGGCTGAATTGTGTTCATGCCTGAGGGCTTTATGGAAGGCGAAATTTAAGAGTGATAAACTAGGATATCTGATGGGAGAAATTTCTAAGCAAAATGTTAAAGGAGCTGTGTGGTTTCTTTCAACTACATACAGTAAAATAAGAGAAATGAGAAATGATTAAAAGATGGCATTTAGTGCACAGTGAAACTCCCTGCCAAAATGAGTAAACATCCAAAAAAAGATACCAGAAATGC
>NW_007730178.1:207200-207700 GCF_000696425.1 Galeopterus variegatus
TCCTTCCGAAATGAAGGGCAAATAGTATATTTCTCAGACAAACAAAAATTGCAGGAGTTCAACACCACACGACCACCCTTACAAGAAATTCTCAAGGGAGTACTGGCATTGGACCCTGAAAGATAATTACTATAGCCATAATAATCCAAGCAAAATCAAAACCCACCAGTATAATAAATATGACAATCATGAAAAGAAAACAAACAAACAAAAACACTAGCTGCAACCTAAAGAACAAACGAACACAGAAAACAAACAGCAAAACAGAAAGCAAGGAACAAATGACACCTAAGACAACCCAACAACCAATAAAATGCTAGGAATAAATCAACACCTTTCAATAACAACTCTTAATGTAAAAGGTTTAAATTCCCCAATCAAAAGACACAGATTGGCTGACTGGATTAGAAAAGTGGACCCAACTATAAGCTGCCTACAGGAGACCCACCTCACCCATAAAGACTTACATAGACTAAGAGTGAAAGGATGGAAAAAGATCT
>NW_007730179.1:0-19472 GCF_000696425.1 Galeopterus variegatus
TGTCATGTATGGCCACTGAAGTTTCTGCTTGGTTAGCATAGCATAATGATCAGCTGATGATTAGACAGAGATTTCTTTAAATATCTGAAACCAGTTGGTTTCTCACCCTTTGCTTATGGACTTTGTGTGTGTGTTTTGGCATTCCTCTGATATTTAGCCAGCCAGTTTGCAACTGTGCTTTAGCCTTCACTTCTTGCTTTCACAGAGCCTCAAGGTCAGCCTTAGATGAGAGATTAGGTCCTTCTCTTGTCTCTCCTGGACCTTCAAATGACCTTTGATCTGTATACAGCCTTCACTATACTTGTGCATGGCCATCGACATTCCCAGGAATCCATAAGAAATTTTCATAGCCTGCTCTGGACGTTTAAATCTTCAGCTTTTCCTTTAAATGTTTTGGTCAGCTTCTTGTTTGTCTCATTGTTATCACTACTCAGGCAGTGGTGATGTTAAACAATTGGTGCTTACTGCTTTCAGTAAATACTTCCCCACCCCGAAAAAGGTTATTTGCAATCAGCCAGTCAAATAAAAGCAAATCTTACCAATGGAGGTTCCAGCGATGGGCCAGACAGGTCAAATAACAACAGTTCTCTGAGAATAGTGTTTTTGGGGAGTTTCAAACCCGTTTTGGCCCCTCCTGGCTGCTGGACTGCTGTTATTCATGATAATGGCAGTGCTGTTGGTTTTTAAGGCTACTGGCTATCTGGTGAGAAGAGGAGAACAGGGCAAGTTAAAAATGCCACAAAGCTGCTCACCGTTCTTATCAAGATTCAGCCAATTTTCTTAAGTAAATACTCCCTGGATTATTACACATCTTTGGTTAATTTCTAGAGTCCAGAAAAAGTTGATTTGGACATTTTTTTTTTTTTTTTTGCCAGTGTTGTCATTGCTTTTATGGAGAGGTGACTTTTTTGAGGTCTTTACTCTGCCATCTCAACTGACCTCATTCATGATATTCTGTCATGCCTCAATTAACTTGGGTCACAGAGCACAGTATTTTTATAATTTCCCATGACAAAACCCAATTACAGTAAGTAAATAACTTTTATTAGACTTTATAAAGGTGTATTTGAGGAATTCACAGATAAAGTCACATTGTATGTATGTTGCTTTTTGCAATCTAGGAGGCTCCGCTATTATTTGCCTTCTCTTTTTCTTTACGTATCTCTCACCTCATCCCCACACACTCCTCCCTGTAATAATAATAATCACATTTTCCCCTCCTTGAAGCCTACTTGGTGTTATTTTCTTCTCTAATCACTGTCCTAAACAAATGAAGTTCTCTTAGAACTTTAGACAAATTCAAATAGATTAGAATTTTATCTTGTCATAAATGTTATATTTAAGTCCAGATAAATTGCACAGAGATCATTTAACAATGCCTGTTCAGTCCATACAAAGGCATTCTGGATGGCTGCTGCCTGTGAAATCAACAATACCCCCATCCCCCTCTTTTCTTTTCCCTTCCTTCTGCACTTGCATTAATTTTTATCCTTTCATAAATGAAAGTTTTTTTTTGTAAATTGGAGAAGGGAGAAAAAATTTTGATGACTAAAGAGACTAAGGTGAAGAGTGAAGGGTGAGGCATAGCATCTGCTCTCCACTGGACTCCTTGTACTAATTTTGAGCTCTCTATATAGACAGAAGTTTAGAGGTAGAAGCTGATTGAAATATATTCTAAAGGAACGTTGTGAGATGTACAGAAATTGTATACTCCATTCTGGCACCCACGGAACATCCTAAGGAACTGAGCATGTACTAGGCTACAAAGGAAGTCTCAACAATGGAGGCATTTTAGATGCATTCTCTCTATGATCAGAAGCAAGACAGGGAAGGCCACCATCACTACTGCTGTTCATTGTAGTTTTCCAGTAGCAGGTGTGCAGATGTATCTTTTCGTGTGCGTAGTAGGCACTGTGCCTAGCATTTTTGGGGCAGCAATGGAAGAACTTTGGGTTTTCAGTACTGAGTATCTTTGTTTCTGGTTTAGCGAATTTGTGGTGTTGGGGTGAGTAGCGTGACATTTGATGGTTTGTTTAGAGCATTTCCTGTGGTGTGTTTGAGCACTGTTTCTGGCTGTATAGCATCAAATCTTTACCTACCTCTTCTGGAGAGTCTGTGAGCTATTTAATATCTCTTAATTTGTTCCTCTTCTGCTTAAACTAGCCAGAGTGACTTTTATTGAATTGCATCTGAATATTTGACTGATAAAAAAGGGGTCCTGATAAAACTAAAATAATAAAACAGTATGGTTTTCTTTCTTTTCAGAAAGAAACAACTAGATCAATGAAGCAAATTATAAAACTCAGAAAGTTCAATAGTTAACTATGAACCAAGTTCACAGGTAGATTTGTATATGATAGAGATGGTACCACAAATCTGTGGGGCAAGGTGGATTATTTAGTAAATAGTGTTAGGAAAACTGTCCTGTCTATGAGGAAATATAAAGTGGGATCTCTTCTTATACCACATACATCTGCAAATTTCAGATGATTGAAAACCTAAATGTAAAAGAAAAATCTGTAAAAGTAGTAAAATACAATGTGAGAAAATACATTTGTGGCCTTGGGGTGGGGAATGATTTCTAAATCAAGATCCCCAAAGCTCAATAAGGTGAAAAAGAAGTGAGAACTTTGATTCCTTCAAAATTAAGGATTTCCCTTAAAAAAAAGAGAAAAGACACCATAGACAAAGTTAACAGACTGGGACTACACTGGAAAGAGATATTTGTGACATTGAACACATCAAAGAATCAATATATAAGGAACTCCTGTGATTTACTGAGAAAAATTACAGGCCTAATTTAGAAATGGGTAAATTATTTATACAGACGATATAGGATGGTGCAATACAGATGGCACAATTTCACTAATAATCAGAGTAGTGCAAATTAAAATGAGACTCCACACTGAGCATATTGGTAAAATCAGACTGTTTTATAATAGTAAATGTTGTCGAGGATGTGGAAAGACTGCACTGCTGGCCGGAGTGTAAATGATTACAGCTACTTTGAATCATTACTTAGTGAAATTGAGTATGTGTATATACTATTATTAAACAATCCTTGCTGGAAACAGACCCCAAAGAAAATCTTACAGTTAATAGAGAGAAACATAAAAATATGCTCATTGCTGTGTTTGTGGGAGTTAAAGGCATCCTATGAATCTGTCACTAGGGGACTGTGTAAGTAAATGTGGTGGATGCACATGCTGAAACACTGTGCACTGATTAGAAACTTTGAAACAGAAGTAAATAACCAGTAATGTAAAAATTGTTTTTAAGTTATCCATGACTTTGTACTATTTGGCTTCAGTAAGAAGTTGTTTGAACACTTAATTAACTTACATGTATAATTGCATTTCTTTTGTATTTCCCCTTCTGTGTTAGTTGTGAGAAATTTCAGAGCTGAAATTGATCACAGGAGCTACGTTGTTCCTTCCACTAAGTGTGTTTGTGCCCACTTCCCTTTGATTTTTCTGCCCTCACTTACAGCCATACCGGAATTCTGGATTTTATTTGGAAGCTTTTTGAGGTTATAAATATAAACAAAATGTCACCGTTGGACCTAAACAACCATCTTGTTACCATTAAGGATTCTCTCAGTAAGAAAGGAGAAAAGATTAGGGAAGAAACCAATTTTCCCTGACCTGGAAGACTATTAAATAAGGAAAGGGAATGCATAAAGCAGACTTCTTAGGATGGGAAAGAGAAGTGAGTTACTCCATAGAAGTAGGTATGTGATAGCCCTGCATCTAATTGAAGAACATTTTTTAAAACCAGAAGGCTTTCCAAGAAGGCAGTTATTTCCTCTGGATATGCTTTATAACCCTATGGAAATTAAATAAGGATGAGGAATTTTGATTAAAAACAAAAGACATACATCTCTTGAAGCTGTAAAAGTCTTGTCTCAGAGGCTGCATGGAGACATGATTTTTCGTCAGTTCCTACATAGTCCACTAGGTGGCGGAGGTCACATTAAAAACTCTATTAACGTTGAATTGCCACACACACTGTGTTCACTTTTCCAAATAAAATTTCAAGAAAATCTGCACAAAATAATTAAAAAACAGAGGAAGAACTTTGTAGTAAGCCTTATAGTAATAACGAAGGGGACAGACTCAGGTTGTAAAATGCGAATAGGTATCATCCAAGAAAGATTATCTCCAAATGTAGTTTTTGCTTCTTTTGGTTACAGAAAAACACCACCAGATTTTTCCCCCCATACTTGTTCCAGAGATCACTTTGAATGCAAGTAGTCAAATTTTGATCCTTAGATTTACATAGTAACTTTTGTGCTTTAAAAACCCATGTCTTATCTACTGCAGTTACTAAGATTTCATGTTCCTTATTTTTAACATGTTAGCATGTCATCATGTCACACGTGATGAGATTAAGTATATTTTTTGTGTAAATATATCACTTTTTTTTTTTTGGACCTATAAGGGGATCGCAACGCTCGGCATGGTGTGGTCCACACCACACTCAGCCAGTGAGCACACCAGCCATCCCTATATAGGATCTGAACCCACCGCCTCGGCGCTCCCAGCGCTGCACTCACCTGAGTGAGCCACGGGGCCGGCCCTCACTTTAATTTTAATGGTGAAGCTGTGCCCCATCGATTATGCGACTCCTTCACACACCCTTAGAAAAGGAAGGAAACTTCCTGAATGACTAAATTTGCACAACTATGGTGGCCTCTGAAAGGGTGCATTCCCTTTTATGACTAACTTCTCATAACAAAACACGGTTGAAGTCATTATTAAGCAGCCTCACAACTGTAGCCACTCTTCTAAAGTTTGTAGATTCTGTCTGATGATGTCACTGACACAAAGAAGAAAATGCAAGACAGGTAGCCTTCAATCTGTGTGCTGGTGAGACCAGCTGTATTTTGGCCATGGCTTTGCTGAGTACTCTGGAAGCAGTGTGGCTGGGGTTTCTCCTCAACTCTCTCTGGAAGGGTGAGTAAACTCCTGCACCATCTGGTCTTGGAAAAGCATATGCCATTGTTTTAAAATTTGAACTCATTTTAAAATTAAAAAACAAAACCCAGATTTATTAATACTATACTTAAAAGGCAATCAGCAAACCAAATAGCAGCATAAAAGTGACAACCTTTTTTTGTTTCCTTCAGTTGCAGAGAGCAGGGACCAAGTGTTTCAGCCTTCTACTGTGGCATCTTCAGAGGGAGCTGTGGTGGAAATCTCCTGCAATCACTCTGTGTCCAATGCTTACAACTTCTTCTGGTACCTTCACTCCCCAGGATGTGCTCCAAGACTCCTTGTTAAGGGTTCAAGGCCTTCTCAGCAGGGACGGTACAACATGACATATGAACGATTCTCTTCATCACTGCTCATCCTGCAGGTGCAAGAGGCAGATGCTGCCGTTTACTACTGTGCTCTGGAGCACACAGAGGCAGGGAACCTATGAAGAGCTGAACAGAAATGAGGAGAGATCACAGTCTTTGCAGGAGGTAGAAAAGAGATGAGCAATAACTTCTTTACCCCGGAATTCAGCCTTCCCCAAGCTTTTCCATTTGGCATTGCTATCAGAAAAAAAAAAAAAAAAAAAAAAAAAAAAGAATCCAGACACACTATATATTTGCAAATGTCTATAGGAAAATATGCTTTTAGGGAGTGATTCATTATCAATAATGGTGCTGTAAGGCTATATTTCTAATAGTCTTCTTGATATTTGAAATACTTTTGACTTATTTCTTTTGGTATCTGATTAAATTTTTTTTTGTCCCTCACAAATTGGCTGATGATGAACTTGTGATAGGAGTAAGAGGCATGTCAACTATTCCATTTTCTTATTGCTTTCTGTGCTTGCATTTTAAATATTATCTGCTAGCTTCAGTCTCTTTGCAGAATATTTTCAAGACGTGTGTCCATTTTGTAAAGGGTGATTTAGGTAACATTGGGTACTATAATAAGGAGCAGAAAGGGAATGAATGAATGAGTGAGTGGCTGCTATCAACAGCCCTGCATTTGGAACCTCAATCTTCGCCTTAGGATACTTTGTTTATAATATGACATACAGACTCATTGAGGATGCCAGTGTCAGTCAGTATATGAAATATCAGTAGAACTAAATCTTCCCAATTTTTGAACTAAAAACAAATCAGATGGTACTATTTGTATGTGTAATATATTCTTCCTATACCCATGTTAATTATCTTGGTCTTCCTATCCCAGATGCGTCCCTCCAACTTTGGAGACCAATGCCCTAGGACAGACCAATGAATGGTTCCTAACCCTTTTTATTTTCCTAGATCAGTTGTTTTGTGAAAAAATAGTATTTTGGGGGCTATATTCCAGATGAACTGAATTAGGGTCTGCAGGAATGGGGCCCAGAAGTCTATATTTTCCATAAAGGTCTCACTGGATATTCCTCTGCTCAGTCAGGTTAGATCTGGGAATCCCAGATTTTGAACCCTATATCTTGAGGCATTGACCACTATTCTCTACTTCCTTTCATTTAGAATTATAGTAATAGAGAAAGGTTTCAGAAAGTGAACCCCACAGAGCTACCGTTTGCCTACATAGTAGACTTTCAGTAGATATTTACATTTGGAATAAAAAGTGAAGGGCAGATTGCTGACCATAGAGGACAGAACATTCCAATAATATTAAATGTCATAAGCTTTACCAAGATGTCTTAAATAGATTGGCTCTTAACTCAAATTTTAATAATATCCAAGTATCTCCATTGTACATAAATATAAATTGGTATGCTTGTACTACTTTTTAAAGCATATTTTATTTTGGGTTGTTCCTTGCTTAAAAGTGTGTTAATCTTATTTTTTTATTCAAATGAAATTCTTGAGAAGAGGTACCACGTGTGATCCTTTTTTGAGGGTGTTCTGCACAGTGCCATGTGTATGGTAGTGGCTCAGTAAATACTGAATACCTGTGTGGCCCTCTCATAGATTTGGCAAGCAGGACCGGAGACAGAAAATTCCTTTGAGAGGTCCTTTCCAGTTCGCGGAGGAGTATAGTATGTGTGTGTGGTATATTGAAAACCCTACCTTTTACACTGGTGTTTTGATTCTATAGTTTAAACTGTCAACAACTAGTCTTCCTACCAGTTTTTTTCAAGCTCACATGGAGACCACTAAAAGCATTATTACCCAAAGGGGAAAATTGAAAAAGAGTAAAATAAAAGAAGGGGAAAATGCAGTCGATAGGAGAGGAATTACAAAAAGAGCAGCGGTGAAATCTCAGTCTTAAAGGTATAACGTTATGAAGCTCCCAGTTCTACGGTGACAAGGAGAGAAGCATCTACAGGAGAGTAAAATCTCCTTTACTCTCAAATCCTGAAAGTTTGTATGTATATTAAGACTGCTATGCATCTATAATTAACAATAATTTATGTTATGTTCTCAATTGTCTAGAAGAGAGGAGCTCAAATGCTCTTAACACAGAGAAAAGAAATGATAAATTTTTGCAATAATGAATATGCTAATTACTCTGATTTGATCATCACACTTTGTATACATGTATTGAAATAGGACTCTGTACCTCATAAATCTGTACAATCAATACATGTAATTAAATAAAATGAATAAAAGATTGTTATTTTCTTTTACTTCCCATAAAATCAAAACAAAATGAAAAATACCTTGGTGAAAAAGCTACTGTAGGGATCCCGAGAAAGCTGGAGAGCTTACCTGACAGGCCAGTGTAGGTGGCATGCAGCTGTCTGAAGTCTCTGGACTGGTCTGCTGTGTCAGCTGCTGGTTGTGTCTGCACCAATGGTAAAGTTTACTTGGGGGCAGTATCTAGACTCACCTGAACTTTTCAACGGTCCTCAGAGAAGTATCCAGGTCTTCTATTGGCTCCACCAGTGATCCAAGACCCCAGCTCGCTCTCTGGGTAGGGCTTACTTTGTGTTCCGTTGGGCCCTTCTTCCTCTGACCTCACTGCTACTATTTTTGGAGGGGCCGTGGAAAACACCTAGGGTATTCTTCTGTACCTTCTGAGGATCAGGGCACCACAGAGAAGGGGCAGAGTTTGGAATGCTGTCTCTTTCATTTTCTTCCAAGGGTTAGTATGAGTTGAATTGAGTCCCCCAGCACTCCTACCCCCCAAATATGTTGAAGTCTTAGCCCCCAGTATCTCAGAATGTGACCTTATTTGGAAACAGCGTGTTTGTAGAGGTAATAAAGTTAGAATGAAATCTTTAGGATGAGCCTTCATACAAAATGACTGTTGTCCTTATAAAAAGGGGAAATTTGGACACAGAGACAGGCATGCAAAGAGGGAAGACAACGTGAAGAGGCACAGGGAGAAGACAGTCATGTGACTGGAGAGATGCACTTATAAACCAAGGGTCACCAAGGATTGCTGGCAAACACCAGAAGCTGGAAGAAGCAAGGAAGGATTCTCACGTGGGTGTGTCAGAGAGCACGACACTGCTGGCACCTGGATTTTGGACTTCTAACTTCCAGAACTGTGAGACAATACCTTTCTGTTGTTTTAAGCCACCCAGTTTTTGGTACTTTACTATGATAGCCCCACGAAATGCATACAATTAGTATGCCATGGTTTTTCACTTCTTGCTAAAAAAAAAAATGCTGCTCCATCAGGTCTTGCTATATAAATCTCTAGACCAGAGACGGACATCAATTTCTATGTGAAAGAACATCCCTTCCTCCAAGGGATATATGTGACCTCTCCAAAGAACTCCCTGACCACTCTCTGTTTTGCTCTGACAGCAGTAAGGCATAAAGGGAAGGTTACAATGGAAGGTGCTTTAAGTGCTTTGAATTCTAGGATTCAGGTAGCTTTATCCTTCATAAAAGTTGTAAGGGAAAAGAGCATAATTGAAAACCATGTCTTTGAAGCCCTGGCAACTGAATTGCAGGAAATGAAATGACCAATGAAGTGACCAGTTGGGACCAGGCCATTAAGGCAACATTGTAGCAGCACTGCAGTGGGCCCAGGTCCCGTAGCTCACCACATGTTTAGCTCTTGCAGGCACACCCTTCTCAATCTCTATGGATAATTTTCCTGTAGTCATTCTATCTCTCAACATTGGCTTTGAGGTGGGGGAAAAATACCCACAGCTCTCCCAAAGGACCAGAAGGGAAAAGTCCTCCACCATAAGGCTTGCTCTCCCAAAACTAAAATCTCCAAGTTCTCTCCTCTTTCCCCACCACTTCTGCCTCTGCTTACCTTTCACTTTCCCCAATTCTCTCTTTATATAGACTGCACGGGTAGCTAGTGGGATGTGGTGAAGGTTGATTGCAATAGGATTAGTTTTGACATTTCTTACTAATTCCTGGGAGAATTTATCTGACCTCAATAATTGGAAGCTCTCTTTAGAATTGAGATACTTAGGGCTTTAAAAATTTTTTTTAACTGCTGGTTCTTGTTAATACTTATATGATATAGGAATATTTGCAGTCAGTATTTTTTACAAATGTGGGATTTCCTGTAAGTTCAAGAGAAGCATGGGTATAATTGAGACAAGAACCCAGTAATGTACTTTGTGGACAGATTAAAAGTTAGATGTGAATTAAAACATTCAGCAGATGCCTGTTGGTAGATAATGATCCCAAGGTCCAAATTACATTTGCTTTCCCTATAATGTCTTGGAACAATATAAATTGCCTAGAATTAGGCACAGTCCCAGGAAAAGGTAAGGTAAGGTAATTTGACTGAGATTTAGTTTCTGATACCTGGTAGAATGGGGCTTTAAATAGAAATTAAATTTAGTTATGGAAAAATAAACTTACCCTTCTTTGGCATCTGGTTTTGTGTATTTAAATCATATACGTTACAGAGGATTTAAAGCTTTTTGTTTTTGGAAATCAAGGAAATGATAATTTTGGTAAAAGGGACAACTGCATCAGGGGAACGTGCTGACAATAGACCTCTCATTGATAAGTGCTCCTGTGGGACTCATTTTGGACCTCTGGACAATAAAACAGGAGCTTTAAAAAACACATAAACACCCACAGATTCATCTGTAACATCTTTTGCTATGATTATTGTTCTAATCTTTAACTGACTTTTCTCCACAGATAATGTTTTTATAGTTTGTCCAAGCTCCTCTGGATATATACCCAGAAGTGGGACTGCTGGATCGTATGGAAGATCTATCTGTAGTTGCTTGAGAAACCTCCATACTGTTTTCCATAGTGCTTGTACTAATTTACAGTCCCATCAACAGTGCAGGAGTGTTCCCTTCTCTCCACATCCTCACCAGCATTTGTTATTCTCCATCTTTTTGATTATAGCCAGTCTAACTGAGGTGAGATGATATCTCAAAATGGTTTTAATTTGCATTACTCTGATGATTCGTGATGTTGAGCATTTTTTCATGTACCTGTTGGCCATTTGTTTGTCTTCCTTAGAAAAATGTCTATTCAGCTCCTTTGCCCATTTTTAAATTGGGTTGTTTTTTTTACCCTGTAATTACTTGAATTCCCTGTATATTCTGGATATTAATCCCTTGTTGGATGCATAGCTAGCGAAAATTTTCTCCTACTCTGTAGGTTGTTGTTTCACTCTGTTAATTGTTTCCTTTTAAATTTTCTCCTACTCTGTAGGTTGTTGTTTCACTCTGTTAATTGTTTCCTTTTCTGTGCAGAAACTTTTTAGTTTGATATAGTCCCATTTACTTCTGAAATACATCACAGGGGACAATCTGGTTAAAGGCAGCTATGGTTTTGAGGCTGAATTTAATAAGAGCCAAAACTCTTTCCACCTGAAGAAACCATCTGCCCTTGGGAGTGACTCTGCAGTGTACTTCTGTGCTGTGAGAGACACAGTGATGGGGCTGCAGGGAAAGCCGTACACAAACCCATGAGCACAGTAAAACCTGTTTTCCTGATGTCTGCATTTCCCTCCACCAGAGGGTGGTATGGTTCCAGGACGTGTCACTTATAACTAAATTACAATTTAAAACCACAGAATCTGCTCATCAGCAAGTGTTTATTGAGTCCTTATGTGTCAGGTACTGTGCTAAGCACTGATCATAAAGAGAAGAAAACTGAAAAACTATTATGTAGAAGAAAACATAGGGGAAAAGCTCCATGACGTTGGTTTGGACAATGAGTTTTTGGATATGACCCCAAAAGCACAAGCAAGAAAATCAAAAATAGACAAATGGGTTTATTTCAAACTAAATAGTTTCTGTGCAGCAAAGGTCACAGTCAACAGAGTAGAGACAACCTACAGAATGAGAGAAAATATTTGCAAATCATACATCTGATAAAGATTTGTGGCACAGCAAGGTTGCTGGCTCAAGGACAGACTAGTTACTGATTGTTCTGTAAAGATACTGAGAAATTGCTGTAAGAAGGAATGTTTGCTAAGATCAAGCTTGTGTTGAGAGGACCACTTAATTGCCTTACTGGAATGTCATCTGACTTGTTCCACTGAAAGTTACCAGCCTAAACTGTTAAACTATAACCCCACCTATGTTCTCTTCCTGTAACTTCCTGGTCTGGAAAATAAACCCAGGAAGAGAACCCCAATTCGGGGTTAATTTCCCAAGGAAGGGATGCCTCTTGCTTGAGGGTTTCGGCGGGAGATTAACCACTTTGGGCTCTCTCAATGCTCAGAAGAGATGGGCTTTGAGTTAACTTCCTGGTCTGGAAAATAAACCCAGGAAGAGAACCCCAATTCGGGGTTAATTTCCCAAAGAAGGGATGCCTCTTGCTTGAGGGTTTCGGCGGGAGATTAACCACTTTGGGCTCTCTCAATGCTCAGAAGAGATGGGCTTTGAGCAATCCTTTGTATCTCCATCACCCAGGGGGTGGGGTGGGGTGACAAATCCTTGGGGGGGCAAAGTGATAGGAAGACTCTGGCTTACTCAGTGTGAGTCGGGTGCTTTTCCCTGGACTAATTAGTGGTGGCCCTGGGTGTGGGCTGCTAGGATTAGCCCAGGTTGGCTTCCACCTTTGGCCAATTAGTGGTGGCTGGGGTGAAGATTCTGTAAATTATCAGCTCTGTTTTGTACCATATGATTAAGAGGAGTACGTCCCCAAAGAAATTAATTTTTACACAGGGATCTACATTTATTTATTTTTTCTAAATAGCCAATAGTTCCTATGTCAGTTATTGAAAACTTCCCTTTTTCCCTATAGATTTGAAATACCACATTTATAGTATACTAAAAATATATAGCTGGATTTATTTTTGAACTCTCTTTTCTTATAGTTCTGTGCTGGGATGTGCTGCTTCAGAGGGACTCACCTTGCAGCCTCTGGCTTGCACCTGGTAATCTACTCCCTTCTTTTCCTGTCCTTAACTCTATCACATACTTTGTGGGGCCTTACACACAAGGATGTGGACACCTTAGCCTACAGTCCAGGCTATCCATTCGCCATCCCTTGGGCTTAGGGTTGTGTATACTAGTGGGGTATCTGCCTCTGGGAAGATATCCTTGAAAGAGACCCATGCAGATCTTAAAAATGGATTTGGGGACATTTGTGAAGGGAATTCTGGAATCCTGGGTGCCTGAAGCATGGTCTAGAAGAGGTATTTAGAGAGTCATGTCCCTTTGACCCTGTGGACTTCTCATAGGGAGCAGGGTGGGAACTGCTGAATGATTGCTGGAGTGGAGCCTTCTGAACTGCAGGACTCAGAGCAGGGACATTGCTTGCTTGGGTCTAAGGTTGGCAGTGTTCTGTACCATTATTGCCTCAAACACATTTGTGTTCATAAAACCATGTTTCCTGTTTTAGATTTAAGTATATGATTGCCATATCTGTAGTTAAGCCCTCTGCCCTTGTCTCTGTTCCAGTCCAAAGGGTGCTCATGCCCTGGAGTATATATTCTCAGTGCACTACACCATTGACCAGGCTTTGTGGTCTGTTTCTGCCTTTGATACTTTTAAGTAGGTTTTATGGAAGTTCTGCAAAGGAAAAAAGTCTTTTTACACAATTACAACTCATTCATTCACTCATTCATTTAGCCATTCACTCAACAATTATTTGTAGAGTTCTCATTCTGTGCCAGGAATTGTCCTTATCACTGGGGATGCAATGATGAACAAAACCTTCCCTCCAGTCATTCCTCAGACTGGAAAAGTGTTGATACCATTTTCCTACCCAAATAGAGCTGCTTTGTAGTCAAAGAGACACAACTCTCAAGAATATTTACTTCTCAGGAAGATTCTCCAAGGTCAGACTAGCCCTCAGATATTAATCTTTTGTCATGTGGTTGTGATTGGTGGTGGTGATGGGAAGGAAGTCAGGTAGAGAAATGGGAATCTATATTTTCCTCATATTTTGAGGTTGCTGGGAGGGAGCAACTACATCTCCTTAGAAGTTCTGTTGTGACTTTGAAAAGTTAGCCTAGAATTCTGTTTTCTCCCTGTTTGTTGGAAAATACTCCTTATAACTGGTAACCTTCAGGCAAAACTAGAAATTTAATAAAATTTATCTTTATGATATTTATTTTTTATTCCTCCTTTTCTTTCACTTTAAGAATTCTGTGGAAAGAGGGCTGGATTAAGAATTAGGAAGCATAGAATGTTTCTGATTCTTTCTCTAAGTAATTGTGAGATATTGGGCATGCCATTTATACTCTATGTGCCCTGCCTCCTAATTAATGAAATTGAGGTAATTGGAAGGATTGTTATGAGGATTGTTGTGTATGTTAAAATATGGCTTGGATCCAAATAGTTGATGTTGAGAGTGGCATAGCAATCCAATACCTAGGTCACCAATACTATGGAGCCCCTGTATTTGCCCTGATCTGCTTATATTTGGACAGTAACATGAGAAGAAAATACACTATCTTATTTAAGCTACTTTGCTTTGACCTTTGCCACCTCAGTTGGACCTGAATTCTAATTCCATCTTTTATACCTAAAAACCTGCTTTTAGGAAAGGAGCTAATATCTATATACATGAGGTATTTAAGCAACAACATTTTAGTATGTTATTTGTGGAATCACAGTTTTTATCCCAGAGATAATAATTCCAAGCATTTTAGAAAGGTGGGGTAGAAGAAACTGTTTTTAAAAAGAAATTTATTTATTTTTAATTGAAACATATTGATTGATCATGCATATCTCTGGGGTACAGAGTTATATTTTAATACATGTGTTCAATGCATGATACAATCTAGGTAGTTAGCAAATTCACCATTGCAAAAATTTATTGTTTCTTAGTGATGAGAACATTTTTAGCTCCTCTCTTCTAGCCATCTGAAAACATAAAATAAATTACGGTTAATTATAGATGCCTAAGACTATTGTACACCACTAGAACTTATTTTTCCTATTTAGCTATAATTTTGTGTCCATTAACCAACCCCTCACTGCTCCCCTCCCTCTTCCCAGCCTCTAGTAAGCACAATTCTACTGTACAAGAAACATGTTTTGGGGCAGAAAAGTTGTCTTGGTTTTCCCAAGAACACTATACATAGACAGCCATCTTCTCCATCGTTGTGAGAACTTGCCCCTGCCTGGAAACCACTGTGGCAGCTCTCCTCACAGAGCCATCTTGTGCTACATTCAGTTCTCCCTCCTCTTTTATAATGAGTTTTAATCTATTCTCTGCAAGAATCTTTGAGGTCCATTCCAATTCCGAAAAGTTGTGCTTCTGTGATATTCAAGAGCTGTGGGGTTCATTGTAGTGCAAGACCATGAACTTCAGGAGAGGCCATAGGAAGGTGGTGCTGAAGGGATCCCACACAGATCCCACAAATGCTTCCTTCTACAGTATCACTAATAAATGAGTGTTAAATAAAATGATATTGCATTTAACTGTTACATTAGCAATGATAAACTATATAAAACAGTATTGGCAAAGGGTGAATGGGTGCTCAAGTGCCCTATTGATGGCATAAACTGATAAGATGCTTGTGGAAGGCAATCCGACAATCTCTGTCTTTCTTTTCTCACTTTTTACTCAGTCTTCCACCCACTGAAGTGTAGTTTTAACTTCACCACTGCCCCAAAGTATTCTTGGAAAGGTTACCAACAAATTTCTGTGGCTAAATTCAGTGAATGACTGATTACTCATTCTTTGGAACCTTGTCTTCTCTTGGCTTTTGGGACACCTCTCTTTTTGATTTTCTGGTATCTTTGACTGAATCTACTCTATCCTTTTCTGTGGGCTTGTCTTCTTCCGCTCATCCTTTAAATGTTGGTGTTTCTTAGGGTTCTGCCCTTGACCTACTTATTTTCTCAGCCAACAAATCCCCCCTTCCCATCCCTGCCTGGGTAATCTTATCCATCCTCATGCTTCAGCTACTATATGCTGATTATCTTCAGCTCATTTATCTCTTCCGAGCTTCAGTTCAGCATGTCTGAACTGGGCTTTCAATCTGTGTGGATTTTCCAGAAATATGTCAAATTAAATGGCGCAAAGCTTAGCTCTTTATCTTTCCCCTTACCCAAAACAAAATGAGAAAAATTCATGCATTCTTTTGTGTTTTTTAAAAATATCAAACCATGTTACCAACATCTACCCAAGTGCTATCCACTCTCTTGCTGCATGTCTGTCTAGATGCTGTGCCTTCTGCCTCTTTCTACTTGGCCAAGTCTTTGTCAGGCTCATTCTTCCTCTTCCCTTAGGTTTTAGTTTAGGTGTCGCTTCTGCTGGGAAGCTTGCCTGGAGTCCCACAACCAAAACAGTTTCAGTTCCTGTGTGTTCCTACAGTACTCTGTACTTTTCCTGTAACAGCAATTATCATAAGGACGACCATTGCTTTTAAAATTCTCTTTCTAGACAACTTACAGATGGGAGAAAATATTTGCAAACTATGCATCTGACAAGAGGCTAATATCCAGAATATATAAGGAACCCAAACAACTCAACAGCAAAAATCCAAATAACTCAATTAAAAAATGGGCAAAGGCAGTGCCTCGGGGCCCGCCCAGGGACCTGGGGCATGGAGAAGAGGACTGGAGCCCCCTCCTCCAACCAGGCACACTGAACCAGCTCCTTGGGTCTCACCTGGTGACCTGAGACATGGAGAAGGGGACTGGATACACCTCCCACAAGCAGGCACATGGCACCAGCACTTTGGGGTCTGCCCAGGAACCAGAGGAATGGAGAAAGGGGCCAGACACACCCACAACCAGGCATACTGCCAGTGCCAAGGAGCATACCAAAAACAGCACCTCCATGTGGGTGGTCCACCGCAGCCTCCACAACAACCATGGCTGCTGCGAAAGTGACTAGACACCACAACCACCACGCAGATGGTCCACCGACCACTGGAGTGCATTCACACAAGGAGAGTCACCATCAGAGACAAAGAAAAGAAGAGGATGTCTCTTTCCACAAAGCCCATTTCATAGTGACAGAAGAAGCATCTGCTCTATGATAAAATTGGGGGACCTGATCACATCTCTCAGCATTGGACAGATCATCTAGGCAACAAATTAACAGAGTAACCATTATTCTTTCTGAAGGAGAGAAGAAGTCTAGGGTAATTAGAGGGGGGAGGGGGAGAGAATGGGGGAAGGGGAGAGGTTGGACAAGGTGCATAAAGAATAATTATGATTTGTAACAATATATATGCTAGTAATATCGATTTAATCAACATATCTCAATGTTCAACCCCCAAAATATGTATAATCGATTTTGATTCAATAAATAAAATAAATTTTTAAAAAATGGGCAAGGGACCCAAACAGACATTTTTCAAAAGAAGACCTGCAATGGGCCGTCCCGGTGGCGCACTGCTATAGTGCGCCGCTTGGGAAGCACGGCGGCGCTCCCGCCGAGTGTTCGGATCCCACATGCAGACCGGCCGCTCACTGGCTGAGTGAGGTGCAGGAGCAACACCGAGGGTTGCGATCCCGTGGCTGGTCCCGGTCCGGTACGGGCACGACACTGAGGGTTGCGATCCGTTGCCGGTCACGAAAAAAGACAAAAAGAAAAAAAAAAAAAAAAAAAAAAAAAAAAAAAAAAAAAGAAGACATGCAAATGGCCAACAGATACATGAAAACATGCTCAACATCACCAATCATCAGGGCAATGCAAATCAAATCTATGGTGAGATAGCAATTCATCCCAGTTAGACTGGCTATTATCAAAAAGACAGAGAAATACTGGAGAGGATGTGGAGAAGGGGAACCCTTATATGCTGTTTGTGGGAATGTAAATAAACACATCCACTATGGAAAATAGTATGGAGATTCCTCAAAAAACAAAATAGAACTACCTTATGACCCAGCAATCCCACTACTGGGTATATGTTCAAAGGAAATGAAATAAATGTATCAAAGAAACACCCGCTCTCCCATGTGCATTGCAGCACTATTCACAATAGCCAGGAGATGGAACCTAAATGTCCATCAACAGATTAATGGATTTAAAAAAATGTGGTATATATATACAAGGAAATACTATTCAGTTGCATATATAAAAAGAAATCCTGCCATTTGTAGCAACATTGATGGGGCAGGAGACCATCATGTTAGGTGAAGTAAGTTAGGCACAGAAAGACAAATACCACATAACCTTTCTCATATGTGGAAGCTAATAAAAAGTGTTCTCACAGATGTAGAGCGTAGAATAATGGTTACCAGAGGCTGGGAAGGGAAGGTGGGTGGAGGGAGGGAAAGAGGTGAATTAATGGGTGCAAAGTTACAGGTAGATAGGAAGAATAAATTCCGATGTTCTAGGCTGACTATAGCTAATAATATTATATTGTATATTTCTAAATAGCTAGAGAAGAAGATCTTGAAGGCAATCACCACAGAGAAAAGATAAGTGTTTAGGTGATGGACATGCTCTCTACCCTGAGTGAATCACTGTACAGTATTCACGGGTATTGAAACAACACACTGTACCCCACAAATATTCATATGTACAATTAAAATAATTTATCTTCCTTCTCACTATACTATTGGGTCTTTCTCATCATTGAATGGCCTGTGTCTAGCTCAGTGCCTGACCCAAGTAAAGACTCCACAAATATTTTTTGATGGAATAAGTGAATACCTACCAAGAGCCTTTAAATATTTGATGGAGTTTGGATGTGTTGTCCCCTCCAAAACTCATGTGGAAATTTGATCCCCAATGTGGCAGTGTTGGAAACTGATTGAGCCATGGGGGCGGATCCCTCATGAATGGATTAATGCTCTCCCTGGGGGAGGGGGGATTATTCAGTGAGTTCTCGCTCTATTAGTTCCTGCGAGAGTTCATTGCTTAAAAAGACCCTGGCACCTTCTCTCTCTCTCTTGCTTCCTCTCGCCATGTGATCTGCTTGTACCTGCCGCCAGCTGCCTGCCATTTTTCCGCCATGAGTCGAAATAGCCTGAGCCCCATGCCAGATGCAGCCATCCCAGAATCGTAAGCCAACTAAACCTCTTTCCTTTGTAAATTACTCAGTCTCAGGTATTTCTGTTATAGCAACACAAAACTGACTAAAACAATATCCCTACTCATTAATCCAGGAAATTCCCTTTGCAGAAGCTATTCTAAAGAAAAACTTGGAAGTTTAGACAAAGACTTATGTACAAAGGTGTTTATCATAGTATTCTTTCTAAAATTCAAATATTTAATATTAGCAGAATTGGTAAGTAGATTATAGTACATCTCTACCATGAAATATTTTTAGGTTTTATTAAAATTGGAATTTTATACATATTTATTGATAGCAATGTCAGAGGTAGGGTGCAGGGGGTCCAATAGTCTGCTTCAACCCATTCAGTCTTCTTACCAGGTTCTCGACTTGGCCACTGAAAAGAATTCAAGGGCAGAGTCACAGTAGAAAGTGAGAACAAGTTTAATATGACAGATAAAAAATACAGGTTCCACAGAGAGAGTGCAGCATAGCTCCAGCGACTGAACAGGGCCCACACCAAATTTAACACAAAAGTAAGTTCAGTACAGACGTCAAGTCTAACACAAAAGCAAGAAACACATACTTAAAGTTCAGTACAGAGTGCAGGCTGGCTCAAGAGAGTGAGCAGCTGCTTGCTGAAAGTAAGTTTGATACGAAGTAAAGTGTACACACCTCAGCCAGTGAAGATTGCCGCCAGGAAACTGAGCAACCACCCTGACTTTGGCTGGGATTCAGCTTTTATATTTTCTCTATCTAATGAATATTCAGTGAAGGGGGTGGCTCCCAGTTATGTAACATTTTGTCTTGTGCATGCTTTGTCGGTCTCTTCTTGGAGCATGTTCTCGTCGTACAAGCCACGTATCTGTGATCTTCCACAGTGTTGCCTTAGCGAGGATAACTGACCCTTGCATCCACATAACCTCCATACTTATCGTATGTTCAATTTATCTTGAGGCTTGTCCCTGTAGCTTTATCTTTTCAACTATTAGCCACTAAAACCCCATCCATATACATGTCCGATTAGTAGTTGTCATTGGGGTGATTTTCCACAAGCATCCTGTAGTCACACTGGTAGGAAACTTGGTGCATATTCAGCCAGCTCACACATTGGCCACACAAAAGTATGTATGTGTCCAGTCGACTCTGGGCCTGCAGCCATAACACTATGGACAAAAAGACAAAAATGTTATTGGCATCAACAGAGGGAGT
>NW_007730179.1:20151-20955 GCF_000696425.1 Galeopterus variegatus
TTGGTGGCCTACCATCCACTGTTGATATTTCCAAGTACATATCCAAAGGGTAAGACCCTTATATATGGCTCTCTCATATTGTTCCAAATGACCTAGCAGCATTGGAGCCGCCTTGGTTAAAATCTGCAAGAGAATCAGAGGTTAGTAAGACATCACCTATGTAATGAAACATTGTAACCATACTGGGCCTAGTCCACCTGTCTAGGTTCCCAGCCACTAAACCATGACATATGGTTGGGCTATGTAAGTAGCCTTGGGGCAACACTGGAAAAGTCCGTTGCTTTCCTTCCCAGGTGAAGACAAATTGATCTTGGCTATCAGCTGAGATTGGGTTAGAGAACAAAGCATTTGCAAGGTCCAGTACACAATGATAAGTTCCTAGCTGAGTCATCAACTGATCCATCAAGTCATGAACTGAAGGCACAGCTACGTGCAAAGGAGGCATAATTTTGTTCATTTCTCGATAGTCCACAGTCATCCTCTAGGTGCCGTCAGGTTTTTTCACTGGTCATACCGGGATATTAAAGGGACTGTGTGTGGGACAAATGATGCCAACCTTCTCCAACTCCAAAATAGTGGCACCTATCTCTGCATGTCCTCCCGGCAGGTGGTACTGTTTCACATTAACCACATGCCTTGGCGTGGGTAACAGCTGTGGATCATGCTTGACATGTCCCTGCAGCACAGGCTTTACTGTCCATATCTGCAGCTGGAATTCTCTAACCATTTTTCGCAGGTGTAACCCATAAAGCACATCTATACCCAAGATGTATTCAGATACAGGAGATACATACACAGTATATA
>NW_007730179.1:21639-56937 GCF_000696425.1 Galeopterus variegatus
TAATAGAATGTCCTTCATAACCATCAACATTCACTGTGGCCTCTAGAAACTTATCTGGGTTGCCATGGATCAAGCTACAGTCTGCACGGGCATCCACCAATACTAACACACACTGTACATTTGCCATCCCTGACCAAAGTATTACTAGTTCAACGTGAGGCCTCCGGTCCTTGTCTGTCCCGCAAAAATGAGTACCTCGCCTGGTCCCTAGCCAAAAGAGAGCAGTCCATCTGCCTCCACAGAAGTAGCCATAAAGTCCATCAAATATACTGGGTACACTTTGCCACCTGTTTCTGGACACTTAGTGAAACGCTGTTCAGGGCACAATTGTTGCCACAAGGCAAACAAGATCACATTTGGTTGCTGGTCAATTTTTTCCCTATCAACTCCTGCTATAAGCAAGTCAAACCATATCAGTATACAGCTGGTCTTGCTCAGTCCATTCAGGGTAAAATCCTGAGCATTTCTTGGGGGTTTAGTCTTAGCCACCTTTCAGACCCCTTTTGCTTGTCTCCTCCACTCTGCTTCACCCAGACTGGCCATCACGGTCGTCACTTCATGTACGGGACAACCAACGTATGGGGCCAATATAGCCACCAACGACCCAAAGGACGTCGATGGAGCATTTTGCAGCACTATGTCCCTCATGCTGCTTGTAAAGCATTCATCATCTGGGTCATGGGTTTTAACATTAAACATGGATTGTCTCATCCACGCTCCTGAATCACTCAGACCAGCTCAGCATACATTTGCCATTTACTCGTGGTTTTGGACAGTTCTCTGGTGCTCATCCACATGGTCCTGACAGCTGCATTCACCCATTGCATCAAGGAGTGGTTGCCTTGTCCCTGTGTGTATCTGTAGCTGTTCTGTATGTAACCTCTGCCTCAGGGACGGATGTGTGGTGACTGATGCCAGTTTTTCCATCTCTTCACCAGAGCACATGACGCAATCCACCCCCAGGTCCCACAGCTGCAAAAGCCGAGCAGCTAGGGGTTCATCCTGTTCCTGCTGGAACTGTTTACCTAAGTCCACCAAATCTGCTTGAGTGTAGGGGACATACGTACTAAATTGGGTCACTTGTGGATGGCCTACTTATTGTCTGTCTTGTCCTGTGGGCTGTTCATGCTTCAGTTTCTGATGCACAACATGCTGTGCCAGGGGATGCACAGTCTCCTCCAACTCACCATCGGGTTTGTCATCATCCCCCATGTTGGAAGCAGGAGTGACCTGTTGCTGTACTTCAGCCTCCAGAGCAAGTACCCACACTTCCAACAAGTCTGCCTTCTGCTGCAAATCTCGAAGCCATGTTGCTTCATGGAGTGCCTGGTCCATGTTGACTTGTAGTACAGTGAGCAACAGCCAGACCCCAGTCAACAGGAAAGTGACTGCCTGATACCACACATTCGAGGGTAGCCACATTTCCTCCCCCTCCCGAGGGGCTAGTGGCTCCCTTACCTGCTCAGAATCCTGCCCACAACCACGCCAATTGTCGGGCTGGATCACAGACACTTCTACCCCATCCTGTGCAGGTCCTGAGTCAGGTAAGTGAAAGAAAAACCAGGCAGCTGCCTGCAGAGTGGACATGAGTTATTTTTAGACATGAACTCTGCTGACCAGCAGTTCAGAGCTGCTGCCTTCCATACCTAAAGTGTACACACACCAACGGCAGTGAACAAAAGGTGTACACGGGCGTGCATGCTCAGTAACTCTACTCCTATGTGACATGTTTACAACAGATGTGCTGAATCATATGAGGAGAGAGGGCCTGACTAAACTAATTCCACTTTCATCACATCTTTCTTCTGTCCAAGTATAGTCACCACATGAGATCACTATTGCAGTGAGTTGAGTATAAAGTGTAACCCTTTTCTGTTTCATCTCTACAAGGTGTCCCAGCATCTTTGGCTCCTTCATAAACGCTTCCTTTCTCCTCCCACTTGATACTGAGGGGAAGCTGGTTATTTATTTCATGCCTTGTGGTATCTACTCTGTGAAAATGTTACTAGAAGTCGTCAACACTCACTGATTTTTTTGCCTTGGGAAATGGAAAAATTGCTCACTCTGAATACTTAGGGCAATTCTAGACCTATGAAGGCACCTCCCAAATATCTTCCAGTGATTTTTCTATTTTCATATTATATGAGCAAAGAACTAAAATAATACACCACTATCTTTTCCACACTAATGTATCTAATGCGTTTTTATTACAGCATTTGGCCGATTCAATTAACGTAATAGTGTCTTTTGGATATGGCTCTTTTCATGAATGGCTGGTTTTAAAACATTTTTTTGTGTGTCTGTGTGTGTTACTGTTATTTAGCTTATACTACACATTTCTTGAAGGAAGATACATACATACATACACATATATATGTATGTATGTGTATATATATATTTATATATAAAATCATGTATAAATCATGTATAATTCTATACATTGCTTTCTACTGGCCATGATACTTTGTGTGTGATTCAGGTGAGAAGGAAGGGAAGGTGAAGGAACTACAATGTGCTGTTGACTATATGCCACACAGGCTGACTCTGAAATAGGTGTTATTGTCCTCATGTTACAAATGATGAAATTGAGGTTCAGAGTAGTCAATTACCTAAGGTCACAAGGTGGCAGAGTGCATTTAGGTCTGTTTGACCCTGAACCTGTGCCTTTTCTTCTTCTTTACCCCACTTCCTCCCTGGTTAGGTGAATGATTCCACACTGAAGGTCCTACCCTAGCTGGTCAGGAGGGACTAGTGAGTGGTCTGCTTCCCCATTTGATATCTGGTAAGTGGAGTCTGAGAAGCAAATGTTAGGTGTGGACTTAGTGAGATGATCATAAAAGGACACCAGAGTGTCAGAAGATGGAAGGTCTGGTTCAGACTGACTCATTTGTTCTTTTTTAGAGTGTTCTTTTTTCCCCCTGGTTCATCTTGGCTACGTAGGGACCAATGGAACATTTCAGGGAGTAAAGTACCAGGTCAGGTGAGTTATGCTCAGAACCATGTGTGTCCATGAGTCCATGAGCATCAGACTGACAACCATAGATGACCACCCTCCAGGGTTGTGGAAAAGTAGTGGAGAAAAAAGAGCCTGATGGAATCTAACTTCTCATGTGTTTGCCCCATTCATATAAAATCTTTAAGGGGTTAGACCTCAGCGAAGAACCGAAATGAAGTTCCAGCTATTATGGTCTGGTACTGGAAGTTTTACTCCCTATTCTTCTTGACGTTTCAACTGGACTTTGAGGAGAAGCCCCACTCTGAGGAGCTGCTTCCCTGCTATTGGCTGTTCTCCTGGGGACAGCTACAGGGTGAGAGCTGCTAGGGTGGGCCTTGCAGTGGCTGCTGTGCTCTTCTGTTACTATGTGTTATAGAGAACTTTCAAGGAGAGGCAGGATACTGAGGCTTGAGGCAGGAAGCGGAGTTTATTGATGCTGGCACCAGCCCAGCGGACTCGTATCACAAAGGCCAAGCCCGGGGTACAGTGGGGCTGTTTCTTTTATATAGTTTTACTTCCCAATTTTTAAAGTGGGGCAGAGGGCAACATTATATGGTGATGTTTTTCTCTCAGGGGTGGAAAGTCCTGGATCAGTTAGTCATTGCAGCAAAGCGGGGCACAGTTGGGCATGCATGATATCAGGGCGGGGTGCAGCCAGGAAAGCATGGATGCCTCACTTCCTTGGTTCCTATGCCAGTCCAGGATCAGACTCAGCAAAACAGCCTAGAATCTGGATCCCAGTTTATACCTAGAACATGAGGCAGGTGACAAGAGTGACCATGCTCCTGATACTGGGTGAGTTATTTTGGGCTTAAGAGGAATTAGGATCTGGCCCTGAGGATGCTGGACAGGAATCTGCAATCTTGCCTGCTAACAATTGCTCTTTATCCAAGTTGTTGGGGCACAGTTTTGGGGTCATATTTTTCTCCAGGCAGCTCCTAAACCTTCATGTGAGTTGTATCTCAGGGCAGTAAAGATGTTCTGGGTTACTGATCCCCAAGGTCCATCCGTGGGAGGGAAAGGAGACCTGCCACCTCCATAGATGTGTTCTTGGGCATTATTGGAATAAATATAGAGAATATATTTGTCCTGAAAGACAAATGAAACATAAATTATATATGTATGTAATAGTGGGAAAGAAGGGTGTGGAGTGGATTTGATGTGAGAGAGAACCATGGGGGTGCTGGGCCGTCTAACTAACCTTGGTTTCAGGATAGGAGCTAGTATTGTGTTTACTCCCATAGGTACGTTGAGCCTTGCTAAGACCACCCAGCCCATCTCTGTGGACTCACATGAAGGGCAAGAAGTGAACATATCCTGTAGCCACACCAGTGTTGCTACAAATGAGTATATCTTCTGTAACCAACAGTTTCCCAACCAGGGACTATGATATGTTCTTCAAGGATAAAAGACAAACATGGAAATGAAGCGGCATCTCTGTTTATCCCTGCCGACAGAAAGTCCAGCCCCTGCGCCTGCCCTGGGTTTCCCTGAGGGACACTGCTGTGCAGTACTGCATCGTGGGAGACACACAGTGAGACAGACAGGGTTGTGTCTGTGCAGCATCTCTCTGTGGGGTGGGAGTCACAGCCTAGGGAGAAGCATTCTAAGAGCAATGCTTTCTAAAATTTTTATTTTATTTTTTAATTTTTAGAAGGTATTAGCAAATTCATGTATTCTTTTACTGTTAAATTTTTGTCTTACTTATTTTTAAATAGGTATTTCATTTACATGGCCTAATATTCAGGAAGTATAAAAGGGTATCCTGTGCAATGTCTTCATTCCACCTTTGTCTCTGACCAGTGAATTATTCAAATGATTTACTCTGTGCCTTACATTATCATTGCTAAGCTAATTGGTAGTCCTCAGTTTATAGGCGCACATACACACACGCTGTGCACACACTACATATACTTTATATGCACACCACACACAGTCCATGTGGACAATATGCTTCTCAGCTTTTGAAAAATTTAGCCTGATTGTCAGGTTATTATTTACTATCACATACTTCTTAACATTTCTATGGCCATTTTTCAAGCATTTACAAGCTGATTTTTATGTGTTCTCTGAGTTTAGATCTCTCACTCTCTCTGTTGCCTCTCTTTTCTTTTGTCCCACTACCCTGTTGTGGATGGTATGTAATGGACAATGAAGATGATGGTAGAGGAGGGGATGGAAAGAGTCTTTTGATTCTAATTGACTGTATAGACTATTTTTGCAATATCTGAATCAGAAACACAGAGAGCCTGAGTCATTATCACTGTTCAGAGTTGGGAGTTTTGGGGGCCCAAGGGAGACAGGAATAATAGCCAAGTTGCTGGGAATCTTGCAAGTGCTCCTGTGTCTTCATCAGGACTGTGATGTGTTTTTTTGTTGTTGTTGGTATTTTGTTGTTGTAGGTTGCCTCTGATTTTGAAAACTGAGAAAGAAATATTTGGTGATATTTTATATTAAGACTGATAGGGCTAGATGATAGGATAGGAGTATTCCACCCACCTCTTCTAAGGTTGGTGGGGGAATAGTATTACAGAAAAAAAAATTATTTTAGAGTCTTACAGCCTATAAGTTCTTCCCTTTGGCTGACATCTTTTTACACATGGGCAAGGAGACTGCAGTCAGTGGAACAGAGTCCTGGGTCACTAAATGTCCAGGAGATGGCCAGCTTTTCTGTCCAGCGCATTAAGAGGAACACTTTGTCCAGTACTTCATAGTACATTCAATATCCTGGAAAAGCCAAGGGTTTCTGATTCCCATGTTCTCAGTGGAGAAAATGAGGGAGATAGATTCACTGCTCTTTTGAATAAAAAGAAATACACCTCTCTGCACACCACAGATTCAAAGGCTGGAGATTCAGACACCCATTTGTTCACGGCAAGCTCAGAGTAATCCCCAAATCCCCGGACATCTCTGCACAAGATATCAGAGTTTGATCTTGGTCAAATACTTATGATATTTGAGCTTCAATAATTCCTTCATGAAATGGGGACCATAATGCTATCTTCTAGGGTTATCATGACATTAAAATAATATCACACCAAAGGTCCTGTACTTAATCAATGCTCATCAGACAAATGCTTTCTACATCCTACATTATCATTTCTGTATAATGAAATTATTAAACCTAACCTGCCAACCCTACAAAACTGTTTGGAGGATAATATAAAATCCTGCATGTTCAGACTTTTCAAAAACTAAAAATGTCCTATGAAAATATAAGAACTTTTTGGGGAGATAAAACTCTTGGTATTATTATTTCTGACCCAAAAACCAATAAATTAATCAACTGTTTCTCTGTGTAAAGATCACATAACTTTTTCACCAAATGCTCCCCTGAGCTAGGTTTTCAAAGTTCAGATAGATAAATGATGATTCACTGAATCATTGGTGATTCTCAACTCCCACGTATGAAAATCTAAAAAACAATGATAAATGAAATGGATGGAGAAATAAAAATGCCCCCAAATCTCAACACCCTTAGATAACCATAATTTACATTTTGGTACATACACTTTTGAAAATTTTCCATAACATATGAGAATATTAATTATGTGTACATAAAAAATGGCCATGTGTGAGAAAAAAATAAAAGGCCTTTTGAGCCAAGACTTTGGCAAGTATTAAGTATTAGGTGTTTGTCTTTTGAGGGTTAGATCATATCCTCTGAATGAGTTGATTCTCAAAGTTGAAAATCAATAATAGGGTAGGTACTATGACAATAAAATATTGTTAACTACAAATAAACAGTGTAATTACATATCCTTTTTTGGTACAGGTTTTCCTTTTAAATGGAGTTTCTAATTGTCTTTCTTTTCTCCTCCTCTTTAACCTACTATCAATCTCTTCTCAAATTCCTCAGTGTAAGTGATTCTATCAGATTCCCTTTATTTCTAGAGATCTCTCAGTAAAAGTCTGTTATGCTCTTGTTCCAACATGGTCTGGTTGTTCAGTTGCATTTCCTGGAGACTCTTAGTTAGAATTTTTGTAATGTTATTTTGTGTTCACTGAATTATCTCTGTTGTCTTTAGGGTTATTTAAAATTTGCTTGTCTTGATCTTCGTCATTCATATTGAGGCTTTCTTTAAATTTTCACAGATCCTTAGCTTACTCTGTTATTTAAGAATGAAGTAAAAAAAAAAAAAAAAAAAAAAAGCTGATTGAAAACCCCTGTAGGGGGCGAGGGCTTGTAAGCAGATAGCCTTTCTCTTAAAGCAATTGGGTAAAGAGGCAGCTGTTTTTCTCAAAGCTCTAAATACCAGCATGTGGAAATGTTGCTCTGAGGGTTCTAATTTGACTTATTATAGTTGACTAAAAATGTTTTTGAAAGTTTAACTTTCTTGCCTAGCAGGTAAAGTCTGCTGAAAAGCACTCATCACTTGTGTATGTTTATGTGTGTGGGAAGGAAAGAAGCTTTGAATTGGATGAAAGACTAACATTTTAGGATAGGGCTTTTTAATACATAAAAATGAGACTGTTTTAGTTCTTGAAATTAACTGTAAAAGTTATGAGATCTAACCAAAATATTAAACAAGAAGATGAGGGGAAAATTGGACAAGCAATGATGGAGAAAGTCGGGCTATGTCCTGGTTTTCCCTATTGAGTCCAGCCCATACTAGCTTACTAAAAAATCAATAAATAGAAGTATAAATTTTCTGGTCAGGGTTTCAGGACAAAACTTTTACTCTTAGTAAGTCCTATTGGATGGGTGCTAACTTCTCAGTTTAGATTTTAGAGAAGTTTATTCCCATTGTCCTCAGCCTTAGTTGAAATGATGAAGCTACAGGACAACGCCCCTTTGTCTAGTTAGATTTCGTTAAGGTCCATTCATTCCCTGCAATGAAAGCAGACATTGCAGCTCATCGTAATTCCTTTCCCTTGTATGTTTTATATTATGTTTGATGGTTATATTATTATTTACTTTTGTTTTTAAATCAGATGCATATACCTCTGTTTGCTGTTCAGTCATGTTAGTGTCTTCATTCTCCTCTGTGCAAGTTGAAGTTATTAACACTCGATACACACCCTTCCTGCTCTTTCCCACTTCTGCCCCCACGTACTGTCTACTCCATTTGCACCTCTACATTATCTCAACTGTCAATATTTTTATCCATTCTGTTGTCTAGATGTGGTTTACAAAACTGAAAAGCAAATTGTCATTAAATTATTGTAACTATGATATTTTGTCATTTTGTTTCCTTCACACAAGTTAATGTGGAATGAACATTTCCTACTCTAAAAAGCCAAAGAAAAGTGTTTCTAGCATCATCAAGTGGGTTTTCTTTTCCTAAATTGCCTAAGTTGCTTAAAACAATTTCACATTTGTATCACAACTTCTTTGTATATTTTTCTTCTTGGCAGTTTCTAATTACTTCTATTTTCGCTTTTTTGACAAAAACAATGTACTTTCACCATTTTTCTCTTTTTTTTCTATTATTTTAATCACTGAACCACTGCAAAGAAACTTTCTCCTCCACTTCTTCCTCCTCCATATTCTTCTTCACCTTATGTGGCCTAAAAGTACCAAGTATTGATTACATATTCTGCTAGGTCTTGCCTTCCTTTAATTAATAATTTTTGTGAGTTGTTCTGCAACAGTGACTGATAACATTCTTCTGTTAGAAACAACTAAGTACTTTTTCTTATATTTTCATTGTCATGATGCTCAATTCCAAACTCCCAGTTGCTCCTTAATCAAAACTGAGCTGAGTTAATCTATTTGATTCTCTTGCCCTAAGAATTATTCTCATGTTTTCTATGTAGTCTGTTATGGACAATGAATACTGCACTTATCCAAAAAATTTTCCTCTGAAATCACTTTATTCTTCTCTTTTTATGCATCTTCTCATCTGGGGTGAATAGTATGGACCATGAAGGGTCATATAGTCACATATTAGTAAAGGAGGAAATGTCAAAACAGCCACGAGTCATATCACAACTCTGAAATCATAGGATAACAAAAACTGCGCATCTGCCGGCATTATGACTACATATGGTTTCAGATGAAAGGGAGGAATATTCCTGAGTCACCCGATGTTAGAAGTTTGCCCAGCCTACTCCTTTCTGAGTCCCTCTTTAATGATTCCTGGAATAGCAAGAGATGGGTATGGCAAGGTTCCCTGGAAGAACTACATCTGAGGGCCAGCCCGTGGCTCACTTGGGAGTGTGGTGCTGACAACACCAAGTCAAGGGTTAAGATCACCTTACCCGTCATCTTACCTTACCCCTCACCCAATAACCATAAAAAGAGACAAAAGAGGCCATTATATAATGAAAAAGGGATATCCAGCAAGAAGACCTAATAATCATAAATATATATGCACCCAACATGAGATTACCCAGATATATAAAGCAAACACTATTAGGCCTAAAGAAAGAGATAGACCCCCAATATGATAATAGTGGGGGACCTGAACACCCCTCACCCAGCACTCAAGAGCTCATCTAGGCAACAAATCAACAGAGAAACACAAATTAGAAACTATACTTTAGAACATTTAGACATGGCAGATATCTCAGAACATTTCATCCAACAACTAGAGAGTATACATTCTTCTCATCAGCACATGGAACACTCTCCAGGACAGACCACAAGTTAGGTCACAAATAACAAATTTAAAAAAAAAATTGAAAGCATTTCAAGTAGCTTCTCAGATCACAATAAGTTAAAACTAGAAATCAGTAACTAGCAAAACTCTGGAAACTATCCAAATACATGGAAATTAAACAACAGGCTTTGGAATGACCTAGGAGTCCAAAAAAGAAATTAAACAGGAAATCAAAAAATTTCCTGAAACTAATAAAAACAGATACACCATACCAAAACCTGTGGGATATTGTGAAAGCAGTACTAAGAGGGAAATTTATTGTAAATAATACTTATATGAAAAGAATACAAAGATTTCAAATAAACAGCCTAATGCTACACCTCAAAGAACTAGAAAAACAAGAACAATGCAATTCCAAAATTGGTAGGTGGAAAGAAATAATTAAGATCAGAGCAGAATTAAATGAAATAGAGACCCTAAATATGATACAACATATCAATGAAACAAAAAGTTGTTTTTTTGAGAAGATAAACAAAAGAGACAAACTATTATCTAGGCTGATTAAAAAAGAAAGAGAGAAGACCCAAATAACAAAAATCAGAAATGAAAAGGAGACATTACAACCAATACCACAGAAATACAAAGAATCATTAGAGACTATTATAAACATCTATGTGCCAACCAATTTGAAAACCTGGAGGAAATGGGTAAATTTTTGGAAACATACAAACTATGAAGACTGAACCAACAAGAAACAGAAAACCTGAACAGACCAATAGCAAGCAACAAGATTGAAACAGTATTCAGCAGTCTCCTGACAATAAAAGCCCAGGACCAGACGGCTTTACTGCTGAATTCTACCAAACCTTTCAGAGAAGTTAATACCAATTCTCTTCAAACTACTCCAAAAAAGTGAAACAGAGACCATTCTCTCAAACTCATTTTATGAGGCCAGCTTCATCACCCTGATATCAAAAAGATACAACAACAATAACAACAAAAACTACAGGCCAATATCTCTGATGAACATAGATGAAAAAATCCTCAACAAAATATTAGCAATCAGAATACAGCAACACATCAAACAAATTATACACTGTGATCAAGTGGGATTCATCCCAGGGATGCAAGGATGTTTCAACATATGCAAGTCAATAAATATGATAAACCACATCAATATAATCAAATACAAAAACCATATGATTATCTCAATAGACAGAAAAAAGCATTTGACAAAATTTAACATACCTTTATGCTAAAAACTCTCAGCAAATTAGCTATAGAAGGAAATTATGTCAACACAATAAAAGCCATATATGACAAGCCTACCATCAATATCATCCTTAATGGAGAAGCTGAAACCTTTTCCCTGAAGAAAAGGAACAAGACAAGGATGCCCACTCTCACCACCTCTATTTAACATAGTATTGGAAGTACTAGCCAGAGCAATCAGGCAAGAGAAAGAAAGAAAAGACAGGTAGGTCGAAAAAGACAGAGTCAGACTGTCCCTCTTTGCAGATGACATAGATCCTATATCGAGAAAAACCTGAAGACATTACCAAAAAACTCTTAGAGCTGATAAATAATTTCAGTAAATTTGCAGGATACAAAACCAACATGGAAAAATCAGTAGCATTTCATAGTCCAATAACAAACTAGCAGAAAGGAAATCAAGAAAGTAAGCCCACTTACAGTAGTCACCAAAACAAAAACAAAACAAAACAAAAACTCAGGAATCAATTTAACCAAGGAAGTAAAAGTACTCTCCAATGATAGCTATAAATCACTGCTGAAAGAAACTAAAGGAGACACAAAAAGATGAAAAAACATTCCATGTTCTTGGATTGGAAGAATAAACATTGTGAAAATGTCCATACTACCCAAAGCAATTTACAGATTCAGTGCAATCCCCATAAAAATACCAATGACATTCTTATTCTTCCCGGAAATAGAAAAAACAATCCTAACATTCATATGGAACAAAAAGGGACCCCAAACATCCAAAGTGATCTTGAGGAAAAAGAAAAAAAAAAAAAAAAAAAAGCTGGAGGCATTACACTACCTTACTTCAAATTACACTACAAAGCTATAGTAACCAAAACAGCATGTTACTGGAATACAAATAGACTGACCAATGGAACAGAATAGAGAGCCCAGAAATCAGCTCACATAGTTACAGCCACCTGATATTTGACAAAGGCAACAGGAGCATATATTGGGGAAAGAACTGCCTCTTCAATAAGTGGTGCTAGGAAAACTGGACATCCATATGTAGAACAATGAAGCTAGACCGGTAACTTTCACCATACACCAAAATCAACTCAAAATGGTAAAAGATTTATATATAAGACCAGAAACTACAAATTAGTAAAAGAAAATATGGGAAGTAGGACTTCAGGTAGTAGGACTGGGCAAAAACTTTACACACAAGATCCCCAAAGTACAGGCAACAAAAGAAAAAAATAAATGGGATTATATCAAACTAAAAACCTCTGCACAGCAAAAGAAACAGTTAGCAGAGCAAAAAGACAACCTACAGAATGGGAGAAAATATTTACACACTCTGCATTCGACAAGGGATTAATATCCACAATACAGATGGAACTCGACCAGCTTAACAGTAAAAAAGCAAGATATCTGATTAAAATATGGTCAAAGGAGCTGAACAGGCATTTTTCAAAGGATAATATACAAATGGCCAACAGACGCATGAAAAAACATCACTAAGCATCAGGGAAATGCAAATCAAAAATACATTGCGATATCATCTCATGCCAATTAGACTGGTCAGTATCAAGATGACAGAGAATAACAGATGCTGGCGAGGATGTGGAGAAAGGGGAACCCTTCCTTCTACACTTTCAGTGGGACTGTAAATTAGTGCAGCCTTTATGCAAAAGAGTATGGAGCTTCCTCAAACAACTACAGAAAGAACTGCCATATGGTCCAGCAATCCCACTTCTGTTGTCTACCCAAACGAATCAAAATCATCATATTGAAGTGATACCTGCACTACCGTGTTTACCACAGCTCTATTCACAATAGCTAAGAGTTGGAATCGGGAAATGAGGGGCAGGAAGGAGGGGCATGTGAGCAGCAAAGGCTTTTTGAAAGGTCTCAGGTGCAAGGTCTAGCCAAGAGTCCGTCTGGTTTCTGCTCTCAACCTGGTCTCAGGGTCTGAGTAGCATGTGCAATTCTGCTGCTTCAGGCTGGCTGGAAACAACTTTACATTCTTGTAAATAATGTCATCTTGCCCTGTAACCAAGGTTCAAAATATAAAATAACCATGGGAAAAGAGGGAACTCAGGGAAATATATGCCAAGAAAAAAAAAAAAAAACTGTGACTTTTAAAAATTTGCCTATAGCCCATGCAATTTTAGTTCCCAACATGGCTTCAGTCCTGTTCACTTCAACACTAAGCAGAGAACATTATCAGAAGTCTGGCTTGATGTCTGAAGCTCCTACAACAACCCCACTAAGGCGTTGTCAGAAAACTGAAGGAAGGCTGGTGGAAAGGAGTCTGGGGCGACATCGTCCTGAACTGCAGCAGGAGAGACAAAGTTAGATGTCAACGACTTTCTGATGCTAGCAGTAGCAATTGTCTCTTTATGCCTGTCTCCCCTACTAGACCTTGAGCTCATTGAAGGAGAAACTGTCAAATTCATCTCTATATCCTCAGTACCTAGCACAGACTTGTCACAGAGCAGGCACTCGGAAAATATTTGAGGATGACACTAGAAGCAGATTTTTAAAAAGAAGGTGGAGATAGCCAGGCTGGCTTAGGCCCCTTCCAGGCTCAAGAACCTCCCACTGAGCATCCCCCATTGCGATGGGCTGCTTGATGACAGGCATTGCTGGGCTCAAGCCTGGGGAAGCGTGGCAGCCTGTGGTCTCCTCACAGAGCCTCAATCACCCTTTCAAATAGAGTGTGAAGTCCTGACCCCTGCTTACCTGGAAGAGGATCAGGAAGGAGCACATCCTGCAGGGCGGCTCAATGTCTTTGTCCCAGTCACACCATTTTTCTTTTCAATTCTCCAAGCAGTCTAATCTCTTCTTTACCTTGAGGCCCTAGCTTGAATATTCTTTCTATCAAGAACACTCTTCCCTTCACGCCTGATTTGGCTAACTCCTACTCGTGCTTTAAGTCTCGTTTTAGGGCCTTTTCCTCACAGAGGATTTCCCTGACACTCCCCTACCCCATAATCTGAATTAGGCTCCCTTGATATATGCTCTTAAACCTCCATATATTTTTTCGGAGCATTTATCACAATTTGTTTTTAGGGATCATTTTGAGGAAGTATTTGCTTAATGTCTGTTTCTCCCAGTAGACTGTAGTTTCATGAGGTCAGAGAGTTTCACTGTTGTATTCCCAGTATTTAACACAATGTCTGACACACAGAGGGCTCAATAAAGGTTTATTAAATAAACGTAGAAAATTAAAAAAAAGTTGGAATCAACCTAAATGTCCATCCAGAGATGATTGGATGAGGAAAATGTGGTATATGTACACAATGGAATACTACTCTGCTATAAAAAGAGATGAAATTCTTCCATTCGCAGCAACATGGATGGACTTAGAGAAAATTGTGTTAAGTGAAATAAGCCAGGTACAGAAAGAGAAATACCACATGTCCTCACTCATAAATGGGAGCTGGGGAAAAAAGGAAAAAAAACGAAAACAGAAGAAAGAAAGAAAGATACAACAGGGCTGGCCGGTTAGCTCAGTTGGTTAGAGTGTGGTGTTACAACACCAAGGTGAAGGGTTTGGATCCCTATACTGGGCAGTTACCCCCCTCACCCCCCTCATCCCCCAAATGAAAGATTCAATGATCCCAATAATTTGTTGAACTTTCAAAAGTGGAGAATGGAACTCAGGCCACTTAGAGGTGGGAAAACGGAAGGGGAGGGAGGGAGGGGTAGCAGGAAATTCATAAAGGGTCACAAAAAATGTTTATATTGTGTAATGGTACACAAAACGATTGATAATTCCAAGTATTAGCTAGGATGTGGAGTAACTGGAAGCTTCATACATTCCTAGTGATGGTTGGGGAACACAGCAGTATTTAGTACCAAAGATCAATGATCTTTTCTATCATGAGGGCTTAAAACAATTCTTAAAATAATTATCTTTTATTCTTGGAATTTTCTTGGTTACCCTTTGTGTTGGGTTTTCTGATTTTTTTTGTCTTTATATTTATCATTTATATTGCTTGTTTTACACTTATGACTAATCCTCTTTGCTGTCTCTTCATATCATAAGGATGAAGGACTATGCATCTACTAGTTGTTTCCTGTGCCATTGGTTAAGTAGGTCTGTTTTCCAACAGGTTGCCTGGAAGATGTGGTTTAGTTAAGGACCTTGAGATAGGAAGATTATCTCAGATCATCCAGGGGGACCCAATCTAATCACATGGGTTATGAAAACTGGGGAAATGGTCCTTGCTGTGGTCAGTCAGAGGGAGGTGTGGCTATGGAAGAATGGCCAAAGACATGAAACATTGTGGGTTTCGAAGCTGGAGGAAGGAGCCATGAGCCATGAAATGTGCATGGCCTCTAAAAGCTGGAAAAGGGAAGAAAACAAATTCACCCCTAGAGCCTTCAGAAAGGAATGTAGTCCTGTGACATCTTGATTTTAGTACAATGAGACCCATGTTGAACTTCTTTTTTTGTTGTTGTTCTTTTTTGTGACCGGTAAGAGGATTGCAACCCTCCCGCGCTCAGCCAGTGAGTGCACCGGTCATCCCTATATAGGATCCGAACCCGCGGCGGGAGTGCTGCTGCACTCCCAGCGCCGCACTCTCCCAAGTGAGCCACGGGGTTGGCCCCCATGTTGAACTTCTAACCCACAGAACTGCAAGATAAGCTTTGTGGTAATTTGTTATAACAGCAATAGAAAACTGATACAATAGTCAAAATATGTCAATTTGCAGCCTTTCATTTAGAGTATGTGAACAGGTTTCTGATGGTGCTTTTCAACCTACTTGCTCTTGAAGCCCCAAAAACCTGCTCCTCCCACACCAATGCCAGGTTGAAGAGTTACTCATTACAATTTTTATTACGGCCTTGTAGTTTATTTACTTTTACGTTGGCTTTCATGTCTCTGATTTAAGCATCATCCCTTCTACATTTCTGTTCTTTTATCAGTGGGGGTTTTGGAGAGTTAGGCAGGGAGAAGGTATGGTCGTCCATCTCTGGATTCATAAGCATTATTCATGGACATTAAAAGTCTCAAACTGACAACTTCTCATAAGTGAGAGACAATCTGCAGACTAAAAGAAGCAAGGAAATGAGATTCTGAGGATGGATTTGATCTCGTGCTGCCAGGAACAATCACAGTACTGGAAAAGAGGTTTTCTAACTTTTGAAAAAGGACCCTATTGGCCTGAGGGAAGGCAGCCTGTTTCTCTATTCTCATTTTCCTTAAACAAACAAACAAACAAACAAACAAGCAAAACCGAACTGATTTGCTGGTTGAGGGTTACTATTTTAGCTACAGGGGTTTGGCTACAATCAACACTACCCTCATTTACCAGACCTGACTTTCACTCACGTAAAACTGCTAGATGACTGTCTATCATGGATTTCATATTCAAAATGCTCTCATGTCTCTCATTCCTCCCAGAAGTTTCTATTCTCTTGGCTCTGGTCTGCTGGTGGTACTCCTTCTAGGGTTCCAGGGTTAATGCAAATCTGTTTTTACTCTGTCCTTAAATCCTTCAAAAATTCTTTATGTTTTATTTTGCAACGTCTTCATCAGTCTACTCAGTGTTGTTGGTAGACGCTCAAGTCTATCAATATTTTCTTGATAGTGTGGTACCCAGAATTGGGTGTAATACTCCGTGTGTTCTGAGCAGATGAAAATGGGATTTCACTTTCTTATCTGAATATCACATTATTATGGTTGTTGATCGAAAGCCACTGAATCTTCATAATTCTGCTTGAAGTAGACAAAGACAACTTTATTTCATTTTTCTAGCTGCAGATCTGTGTTCTAGGCTGGTATTTTTATGTCTGATCTTATTTTTAATTTTACCAGCCGAGGCAATTATCTCCACATCCTGCCACATCCTCCTCTAGATCTGATGCTCCCTGTCAGCAAGGCCATGTAAAGCTCAGCCTAGGGGAGTTGGTCTGATCTTTCTGCTTTCAGAATGACTCAGCTGGTTTTACACAAAGGCTCTAATGGACTCTGAAGTCTGACAGATTTATTGTATGACCAGATTCTCTGGAAAGTAAATGCTTCCTCTATTTTACAGTCCCCACTTTATATTGAGGCTAGGATTAATGTGATCTACTTCTGAGGGCGACAAAGCACAGATTAAGGAAAAAAGAAACATGTTCAGTGGAAGTGTTTGACATGTCTCTAAACAGAAGGACAGCACAGGTGAGCTTTCTGTGGGGAGTCTGGACCCTCAGTCCTGCATCTGGCCTCCAGAGGGTGATGTTGAACAGACTTGAGCTCCCTGTTTCCGCTCAGATCAGCACCTTCCCCTCAGCCCCTCCTTCCTGCAGCTATGACCGAAGCTGTCTCACAGAGCTGTTTGAAGACAGCACAAGTGGATAATCAGTCAGGAAGCACCCAGGAGCATCTCAGCAGCTTTTGTATATTTACCTAAACAAGGGACTTGTCTAGCCCAACCTTACTCACCCCTCCTATTTCCGGGAGCTGACTGCCACAGCCACTTTCCTGCTTGCTCAGAGGAGAATTTCCAGGACTCCCGCAGCATCTCCCCTGCTCAGCCATGCTCCTGTTGCTCATCCCAGGACTGGGTGTGATTTTTGCCCTGAGTGAGTAACATTCTATTATGGTTCCTCATTCCACAGAAGTAACTGTTTTCAGATATTAGTAGAAATATTTTTCATAGTGAAATCTGCATTGCTTTCACTGATATGATGTTGATTTTCCAGGAGATGCCGGAGCACAGTCAGTGACCCAGCCTGATGTCCATGTCACAGTCTCTGAAGGAGCCTTTCTGGAATTGAGATGTAATTATTCCTATGCTACAACTCCTTATCTCTTCTGGTATGTCCAGTATCCCAGCCAAGGCCTCCAGCTTCTCCTTGGGTACTTTTTAGGGGAAACCCTGGTTAAAGGCATCAAAGGCTTTGAGGCTGAATTTAGAAAGAGTGACTCTTCCTTCCACCTGAGGAAACCCTCTGTGCATTTGAGTGACGCCGCTGAGTACTTCTGTGCTGTGAGTGACACAGTGCCTGGGAGTGCAGGGGGAGCTGAACACAAACTTGGTGAGGTTCTAAGGAGGGTAACTGCTTGTGAAAGAGTTTGGATTCTGACATAAAAGAAGCCAGGGTGTTCTCATCCCACCGTATGGAGGTGCTAAGGGACTTGCTGGGCCAGCGTGGAGCTGATGCACTTTAAGTGGTTGGAAATGGGATATGTGACAAGGCACGGGAGAGCTCTGCTTTTCATTCATCATTTTTATCTTTCAGTAATCGAAACAGAAGGTGAGCTTCCTTTTGTAGGCTCATCTTCTCTGTTCTGCCTTCCTAACTTGGCAATGTTAAGGTAGTTTTCTTGAAAATGTTTTTTCTGGTTGGAACTTAGTGCTGGTTATTTCCTCTCATTTTGGGGTGACCCCATTTAGGAGAAGATTGATTTGGATAGTGAATGACTTAGAACATGTGCTGGTTATTTCCTCTCATTTTTAGGTGACCCCATTTAGGAAGGAGAAGATTGATTGGGATGGTGAATGACTTAGAACACAGAGTGCTCGTGTCAATTTTAGTAGCTTTTTAGGTATGTTACAGAAAGAAGAGTAAATAACTCAAATTCTTTAGTATTTTTTAAAGGACTATTAAGGAGAGAAGAGACACTAAATCTAGATGTCAAATTCCATTTATTTTATGGTAAAACTGGTTTTATTTTTCCCAATTATAAAAATTGATTCTATACTTTTGATATCTTAAATTCTGCAAATCCACATCAGAAGTCTTCAAAATTGGTGGAATAGTAACTTTTGCCAATTTCTGCCAAATTCTGTCATTGTTTCTTTTTTATTCTTATTTTCATGTAATTGCACAGTTGGAATATTAGAAATTGATTCTCGCCTTTTTAACATTGCTGTAATTAATGATGTGTAAAGTTTAGCAATGTCTGTCCCTTGAATATATACTGATTAAGTATTGCAATGGGAATTAAAAGACTGCTGTGTCTTTCAGTGTAGCAAAGGGCATGTGAATCATGTATGATTTTCCTGTACTGGGATGAAAAAACTTCACAAGAAGACTTTGTATCCTTAAGTATTTGAAGCAGTGGAGGTTAAATGATGACTTTGAAGGAAAGTAAAGAGGAGGAGGGGAAAGGTTGGGCTTTTTTTGTGTACTTCTTGATGCTGTAAATAAAGAGATTAAGGTTGTAGAAATTCAAAGATATAGAGAATAATAGTGGATTGTGTCCACTGATTTACCTCAGCCAAAGGGGACACCAGTAGTGATCTGCATTATTTTTCAAGTCATATTGATATGGCTATTTGTGGTATACACATTTGAAGGATTTCTGGAAATGGGGTAAGATATATAAAACTATCATAAGACATTTATGCGTATTTAATCTGTTTTGTCCTTCAGACTATATTCTCTACTATTTTTGAGAAACTGATTATCTTTATGAGACTTAAGGTCAGCAGCTCAGCTCCATGGTCCAAAATGACTGCAAGTGGGTACTTTATACAGTGTGTATGAGAAGGAGAAATGCCAATTTCTTTTAATTCTAAACTGAAGCTTGATATTGAGGAAATATGACTCCTGGCACCAAGGACCTCAAGCACCTGGGAAAGCATTTTCCATCGTCAAACCAGCAACCCTGCCTGAGAAATCAAAGTTGTTTTATTTAAATAATTGCTCTATAGTTGTGAAAAATTTTACAGAATATACAAGTATATTAAGGAGAAAGTAGAAATCTCCAATTATTTTAACACAATTGTATTTGCCATGGGAACAAATTGTAACATCTTTTAAAAATAATATTATGTTATCCATATCTCTTTATATTAATAAATATAGTTATAATTAAATGCAAATTTTTAAATTAAAACAATTATAAATAAAATTGCCATCTCTTTTATTTTTCGCCTCAGTCTCATTCCCTTCCTCCGTTTTTCAGAAAAACTTAGTAACTTTGTTTCTCAAATCTATGTTTTTATACATCCAATTCATTTATATTTATAAACAATATGTGGTGATGTTTCAATATTTACATGATTGCTATCCCATTGTGAAGTTTGATTTTTTTAATAAAAATATTTTTGAGATATAGAAAAATTTATACATCTGGATGTTTTATTACTTTTAACTGCAATGTAGCATCCCGTTTTATGAATATAATATATGTCTCTTTCTGATGGACATTTTGATTGTGCAGTGCCATCAGAGATGTTCTTAGGCTCAAGTAGATAATCACATTTGCAAAGCTCAATAGGTCTCACGGGTATTGGCTTCCCTCACACCAGAAGTGCTTTCAAGGGGAATCCCCTGAGCTGTCCACACAGTTCACGGACTATTCTTTTTGCAGTTTCTTCCTACCCTCTTGCCTTGTCAAGTGCTCAGACGTGAGGAAAGAAGACCAGATAGGCCACCCTGACTTAGACGCCTCATGTCCCAAACCAGTATCTCCTGTAACATTTCCAAAAATCATTGTTCCCATGGTATAGCATCCTACCAAGCATTCACAGTTCATTTGCAGTCCAGTTGCAATTTATCAATCAGGATCATTTTTATCAGAGCAATGTTACCTAGTAATACAGCTAACATTGCACCTACTGCAGGTTCCCAGAGGAGCAGAGGTGGAAAGTTAGGTTAATTCTTTCCTGTAGAAGGAGAAAGGGTTTTATTAATCTTTTACTGAAGTGGTATTTCCAATTTTTTTATTTTGATAAAAACTCTACGAAGTGTATAATTATTTTATTTTTATCTTTTAAAAATATTTACTGGTTTAGGGGCCGGCCCGGTGGCGCACTGCAACAGTGCGCCGCTTGGGAAGCGCGGCGGCGCTCCCGCCGAGGGTTCGGATCCCACATACAGACCGGTTCCCGCTCACTGGCTGAGAGAGGCGCGAGAGCAACACCGAGGGTTGCGATCCCGTTGCCGGTCCCGGTCCGGTACGGGCGCGACACTGAGGGTTGCGGTCCGTTGCCGGACACACACACACACAAAAAAAAAAAGACAAAAAGGAAAAAAAAAATTACTGGTTTATTATAAAGGATATTACAAAAGATACAGATGAAGAGATACATAGGATGAAGTATGAAAGAGGCATCAAGCTTCCATGCCCTCCCTGGGTATGCTGAACTCCAGGAACCCCCATGTGTTCAGCTATCCAGAAGCTCCAATGTTTTCTTATATATAGGTGCAGAATGTTGTATATTATACATCTGAAAGTGGCATTGCTGGTTTATATGATTTGCACTTTGAAAACTTACTTGCTATTGCTAATTTGCTCTCCAAAATGTTCTTATTAATTTTTGCCCTCATCTGCAATACATATATATATATATAACCTATTTCTTCACATCCTTTTATGCACTTAATATTCTCTCTGTCACATCTCCTTTTCTCTACCCATGTTTCCTATGCATCCTGAATAAATTACTTGCACTGAAATCCCTTTTTTTGTGGTCAGCTTGTGGAGGAACCCATTGTTAGAAATTTGGTATAGAAGTTGTCCTAGGAAGCAAATACATAGAATGAGATTCTGGAATTCAATTATTCATGGTCAGTTGGCACCAAGGATCCCATTACTAGAGGTAAGTCCAGCACATCCATGTTACACCATCCCAATTAGTAATTACTTGTCGTGAATGGCATGGGATTCAGGTGTAAGTTGTTGTGGTAGCTTACACATCTTTAAAATTTGAGAGGCATTGTGATAATGGCAATTTTATGTGCTGTAGAGTTGGTTACTTGTTAGGTGCCATCAGGGAAGAGTAAGAACAAAATGGAACCAGCCAACACCACTATGTCTTTCATCATCTCTAACCAATACGATCTTCAGAAGACAATGGCTGTTGCTTTTTGTCTGCCTCCCAAATTTTATGCAAATTCACGTTTTTATTCAGAACCACAAGGGGCAGGGGAATTGAGGAAATGTAGTTTCCTATGTAACCAAGTTGACAATAGGATAATCTGGCATAGAAAACTGAGAGCCATTGTAAACAAAAATAAAATCTTTTTTTTTTTTTTGTCCTTTTTGAGACTGGCCACACCACACTCAGCCAGTGAGTGCTGTGAGTGCACCGGTCATCCCTGTATAAGATCCGAACCCATGGCGCAGCGCTCCCAGTGCCACACTCTCCTGAGTGCACCACGGGCTCGGCCCCAAAAATAAAATCTTAACTTCTTACATATTATACTCTCCACATCCAGAGATTTCTCAATTTTTCTTTCATTACATTCAGTGATACTTATTAAGGAACATCTGAGTAGATGGAGTGGTTGGAGCCCAGCTTCAAGCAGCAGTGGACTGTTGCAATTGCAAGTGGGAAACTTTGGATGAGGAAAGTTAGGGATAGAAAACCCAGAGTTCAGAATTTTAAAAAAGTTTATTAATTGTGAAATGGTAGTTGTATTATGTGAGTATTCTATACTGTGGTAAAAATAATTTTATTAAAATAGTGGTCAATAATGTTGGCAGGTGAACGTATGTGAAATGCATACTTGAGGCAAATTTCTGTTAAAAATTTAGTATCAGAACACTTTGCTTTATGCATGTAGGCCAATCACATTATCTGGGAATCATTAAAATCCTAAGGGTAAGGCAACACCTTTCAATAAAAACCTTTAATGTAAATGGGTTAAATTTCCTACTTAAAAGATAAAAACTGGCTCAATGAATTAAAAAAAAAAAAAGACTAACTGTATGCTTCTTATAAGAAACTCACCTCAACTGTAGAGACACACATAGACTGATAATGCAGGGATGAAAAAAAACATTCTCTGCACATAGAAACAAAAAACGAGCAGGAGTAGCTATACTTACATCAGATAAAATAGACTTTGAACCAAAAACTATGAAAAGAGACAAAGAAGAGCATTATATAATGATAAGGGAATTAATTCAGCAAGAGGCTATAACACTTGTAAAGATATATGCACCCAATATCAGAGCACCAAGATATATAAAGCAAATATTACCAGATCAAAAGGGGGAGCTAGACCCCAATACAATAATAGGTAGGGACTTCAGCACTTCTCTCCTGGCTTTGGATAGATCACCTAGACAAAAAACAAAACAAAACAAAACAACAACAGCAAAGAAACACTGGATTTAAGCTGCACTATACAGACCAAATAGACTTCACAGAAATTTACAGAACATTTTATCCAACAACTACAGAATACACATTCTTCTCATCAGCACATGAATCATTCTACAGGGCAGACCATATATTAGGCCACAAATCCAAATAAATTTAAAAAATTAAAATCATACCTAGTATCTTTTCAGACCACAATGGAATAAAACTAGAAGTCAATAACAAGCAAAACTTTGGAAACTGTACAAAAACCTTGAAATTAAACAACATGCTCCTGAACAACCAATGGATCAGAGAAGTAATTAAACAGGAAATCAAAAAATTCCTTGAAACAAATTAAAATAGAAACACACATACCTAAACCTATGGGAAACTGCACAAGCAGTACTAACAGAAAGGTTTATTGCAATAAGTTCTTACATATAAAGTAGAAAGATTTCAAATAAACAACCTAACACTGTGCCTCAAGGAACTATGAAAACAAGAACAATCTATTTCTAACATTAATAGATGAAAATAAATAATAAAGATCACAGCAGAACTAAATAAAATAAGGACCAAAAAGAGATACAAGATTGATGAAGTGAAAAGTTGGTTTTTTGAAAAGATAAACAAAATTGACAAATCATTAGCCAGACTAACTAAGAAAAGAGAAGATCAAAATAAAATCAGAAATGAAAAGGAGACATTACAACTGATACTGCTGAAATACAAAAAATAAAATAAAATAAAAAATTAAAGATTATTATGAACAACTATCAGCCAAAAACTTTAAAAACCTAGAGGAAATAAATAAATTTCTGGACACATACAGCCTACCAAGACTGAACCAAGAAGAAATAGAAAACCTGAATAGACCAATAATGGGTAACAAAATTGAACAAGTAAGCAGCAGTCTCCCAGCAAAGAAAAGCCCAGGACCAGATGGCTTCACTGCTGAATTCTACCAAACTTTTCATGAAGAATTAGTACCATTTATTCTCAAACTATTTCAAAAGATCAAAGCAGAGGGTATTTTCTCAGATTAATTCTATGAGGCCAACATCACCCTGATACAAAATCAGACAAGGATTCAACAAAAAAAGAAAACTATAGGCCAATATCCCTGATGAACACAGATGTAAAAATTCTCAATAAAATTCTAGCAAACAGAATTCAACAGCTCATCAAAAAGGTTATACACCATGATTAAGTGGGATTTATTCCAGGGATGCAAGGGCTCAACATACCCAAATCAATAAATGTGATACACCACATCAACAAAATGAAGGATAAAAACCATATGATCATCTCAATAGATGCAGAAAAAGTATGTGATTAAATCCAACATCCCATTATAATAAAATCTCTCAAAAAATTATGTATGGAAGGAGAGTATCTCAACACAAAAAAGTCTATATGTGACAAACTCACAGCTAATAATCATACTGAATGAGGAAAAGTTGAAAGCTTTTCATCTCAGAACTGGAACAAGACAAGAATGCCCACTTTAGCATTCTTATTCAACATGGTAGTGGAAGTTCTAGTCAGAGCAATTAGGCAAGGGAAAGAAATAAAGGGTATCCAGTTGGAAAACAGGAAGTCAAATTGTTCCTGTTTGCAGACAACATGATCTTATATATAGAAAATCAGAAAGACCCTGCCAAAAAACTCTTAGTACTGATAAATGAATTCAGTAAAGTTGCAGGTTATAACATCAGCACACAAAAGTTAGTAGTATGTCTACACACCAATAATGAACTAGCTGAAAAAGAAATAAAAAAAGCAATTCCATTTACAATAGTTACCAAAAAGAATAAAATAAAATACCTAGGAATAAACTTAACTAAGGAGGTGAAAGATCTCTAAAATGAAAACTATGATGCTGATGAAAGAAATTCAAGAGGACACTAAAAGATGTGAGGACATTCCATATTCATGTATTAGAAAAATTAAGGTTGTGAAAATGTCCATACTACCCAAAGTGATCTATAGATTCATTGCAATCCCCATCAAAATACCAATGGCATTCTTCCCAGAAATAGAAAAAGCAATCCTAACATTCATGTGGAACAAAAAAAGGCCCCAAATAGACAAAGCAATCCTGAGCAAAAGGACAAAGCCAGAGGCATTACACTACCGGACTTCAAAATATATTACAAAACTATAGTAATCAAAACAGCATGGTACTGGCATAAAACCAGACACTTGGCCCAATGGAACACAATAGAGAACTCAGAAATAAATCCACATTATGTATAGCCAACTAATTTTTGACAAAGGTGCCAAGAACATACACTGAAGAAAGGATAGCCTCTTCAATTAATGGTGCTAGGAAAACTGGATATTCATATGTAGAAGAAAGAAACTAGACCCCTACCTTTCATCATATACCAAAATCAACTCAAAAATGGATTAAAAACTTATACATAAGACCTGAAACTACAAAACTACTAGAAGAAAACGTATGGAAAATACTCCAAGACATTGGGCTTGGGCAAAAATTTTACAGAGAAGACTTTTAAAGCACAGACAACAAAGCCAAAATAAACAAGTGGGATTATATAAAACTAAACAGCTTCTGCACAGCAAAACAAAACAATCAACAGAGCAAACAGACAATCAACAGAATTAGAGAAAATATTTGCAATCTATTCAGTTGACAAGAGACTAATATCCAGAATATACAAGGAACTTACCTCAACAGCAAATACTCTAACTTGAAAATGGGCAAATGACCTGACTAGACATGTCTCAAAAGAAGACAGAATTAGAGAAAATATTTGCAATCTATTCAGTTGACAAGAGACTAATATCCAGAATATACAAGGAACTTACCTAAACAGCAAATACTCTAACTTGAAAATGGGCAAATGACCTGACTAGACATGTCTCAAAAGAAGACATACAAATGGCCAATAGTTACATGAAAAAATGCTCAACACCACTAATCATCAGGGAAATGCAAATCAAAACCACAATGAGATATCATCTCATCCCAGTTAAAATGGCTATTATAAAAAACACAAAAAATAACAAGTGTTGGCAAGGATGTGGAGAAATGGAGAAAAGGGAACTCTTATAGACTGTTGGTGGGAATGGAAACTAGTACAACTACTATGGAAAATAGTATGGAGGTTCCTCAAAAAACTAAAAAGAGATCTACCACATGATCCAGCAATCTCACTGTTGGGTATTTATCCAGATAAAAGGAAGTTAGCATACTTCTGCTCCTCCATGTTTATTGTAGCACTATTCACAATAGCTAAGATATGGAATCAACCTAGTTGTCCATTCACAGATTAATATATTTTAAAATGTGGTAAATATACACAGGGGAGTACTCCTTAGTTAAAAAAAAATGAAATCCTGTCATTTGTGACAACATGGATGAGTCTGTCAGACAGTGTGTTGGGAACAAAATAGGCTTATGAAAAATACCAACTATTCTTTAGTTTTACTAAGGACCTTTAGATGGATAACAGGTGTCTCAGAAAAAAAGGTAGAGGTGAAGATACAGGACGGACTTTTGAGGAGAACAGGTCTTCAATCCTCTGTATTTAATATCTTGCCCACAAGTGTCTGCATCTTCCTAATGCCTACACATTTCCTGCTTTAATTCTGAGCTTAAATTCATCCTTTTTCAGTGACCTTAACCTTTCCCCAAACTAAACGGTCAAGACCCAAGGACATCAGAGGCTCTAAAAATGAACTCTTCTCCAGGACCAGTGGTTGTGTTATTCTTAATGTTTGGTAAGTAGAATGGCACTTAAAGCTTAGAGTCTTTTATTGCATGATGTTGGTGGAATCTTTAACCACAATTTTCTCTAAGGGGACGAGCCCAGATCATGCCTAAGGTGAAATGCACTGTTATCATCATCATTTTTTTTTTTTTTTTAGGAGGAAGCAAGGGAGACTCGGTGATGCAGACAGAAGGCCAGGTGACTCCTGGCAGATTCCAGATGCAGGACTCCCTTGAGAATTTCTTGCAGGGCTGGTTGTGTGGTGGTGAACTCCAGAATACTCTTTCTGATCTTATTCTTCTTTAACTATGATTTGTTGCTTCTACTACCATAGAGGACTGGAGAATTCCTTTGCATTCTTCCAGTGTAGAGGAAGCAGCACTATTCCAGGGAATCACACAATACTTTGTCTTTGGACATGCTGGGTTTTGTCAATACCTAGCAACTTTGAGAAACATTAAAATGACCACCAGCTTAATAGCCAGCAGGAATTACTCCTCATAGCTTATTTTTGGCCATGTTTTTTTTTCTGCCCCAACTTTTATCTTCGGTATGATCCCATCTACTTTCTGTCATTTGGAAATATGTATAAATCTTTCCTTTCCATATGATCCTTATTTTTTTTACTTTTATGGATTTTGGTTTATTCCCTTTTATATCTATTCTTTTAGTTAGGAAGAAATTTGGAAGAGATAAGTGGTGAGCATATAGCTCCAGGAATCGGAAGTCCACGTTTATAGAGTACACATTCACAACATTGACAGCATTACTAAATCCTCCTGGTGAAATACAGTCTCCACAGGCAGGAACAAATGAATGAAGAACCCAAGTAGAGGACTGGGCTCATGCTCCTGGAGTCAAAGAAAAGAAGCTCTGTCTTTGTCAAAGTGCTCCAAGGGCCACAGAAAAAGCACCAAATTTCTCCATTCTCATATTTTTATAGATTATTCTTTTGGTGTTGTGTTTCCTTTATCCCCAGAGATTTTCTTTTAGCTCTAGGGGAAAAGCCTTCCCATCCAAAGTTATACCTTGTCATTAGTTACATGGCAGCGCTACTCTCATTTTATGGGCCCTGTTTTACCTCTGTGGATGCACAAGCACTATCCAAGGGAAATATCTCTACCATTCTCCATCAGCACTATGGCAGCACTGGACCATCCCAAACTACTGAGGCAATTGGCCTCATTCCAAACACTCTCATGGACTTGAATAGGAAGTCTGATAAACTTTTTAAAAATTGGTTTCTCAGTGAACTAACACATTACTCTATTTTTACAAAGCATATGGTTTCTAATTGAGTCTAGGACTAAAATGCCATCACAGGTTTGGGAAGGGAGCAACATGTTGTGTGAGTGTTTTGTTATATCAGAAAATAAAAGGAACACACTAATTAGTCTCTGTGGGACCTCAGGACCTTTGGTTCTGCACCTGGAACCCCAGGAGGAGCTGAACACAAACCACCCATGGTAGTGGAGTTTGCAGAGACTCAAGATCTCTTCCTGTGATATTTTTAGAGAGCTCTTGTTATATTATAGCAAATGAGGCAAAGAGGGCTGAGCAGACCCAGGTACTTATATATAATTCTACAATTCCCACTGTGCCTCACATCTGATAAACTTTGTTTCAGAAGCTTTTTGCTCCTTGTAGAAACTACAAAATACCAAAGAGCTAGTATTCTAGAATTATTGAAAAGACAGTGTTCATATCACACAATAATGAGGTCTTTAAGGATTTGCCTTGAGGTTAACTGCCTCAAGGGGCTGACTCTGTGATTTGGGATATGGCCTTTGAGAAGCTGCATTTTCATTTATTATTTAATCTCTCAACCAATCCAGAAAACAAAAGAAGAGATCCTTATGTATTTTCCCTGAAAGTTTGCCTCCTTGTCTACTCCGGCATTCATAGACAATTTTCTCAGAATTTCTTTTCCTGCCTCTAGCAGTGCTGGTTACAGTGTATCAGAGTATTTTGTCTGAATTTATGTACCTCTACTTAGGAGGGATTCTGGTAAATTAGCAGTTGACAGGAGCCAATTGATTAGAATTGTGAAGGGCTTAGGAAACTGTAATGGTTCATGTTAGTTCTGGCAATTATTTGTGACTAGTACAGGAGGGGAATAAAGATTTAAAGTTCTTTAGTGTTTCTCTAAAGACTTTTTCACAGTTATAAAAGTGTTTCCTATTTTTTGGTATCTTAAGTTCTGTAAATGTACATCAGAAATCTGTGGATATAATCTCTTTTGCTTCTTTCTTCTAGCTGCTGACATTTTTACTCACTGCTTCAACCCTGTTCTTACATGATTTCACTGTTGCAACATTAAAGATTATTCTTATATGCTAACATTGTGATAACTAATCATATAGTAAGTTAAGCAATGTTAGAAATACTGATAAGATTAAAATGAATACTAGGGAGTCACTGGATCTAGTATAAATTTATTAATTTCTTCTGTCTAGGATGAAATGGTCTGTATAGGAAGCTTTTATATTCCCTGTGAGCTTAAAGCCTTGGAGAAAAACACATACTCTGAGAAAAAAGCAGGAGGATGAGGGAGACTTTTAGCTCCTATTTGGCTCACACTATAATATGAAGGTACTTCAAAAAGTTTATGGAGGGCCGAGCCCATGGTGCACTGGGGAGAGTGTGGCACTGGGAGCGTGGCGACGGTCCCGCCGTGGGTTCGGATCCTATATGGGAATGGCCTGTGCGCTCACTGGCTGAGCGCGGTGTGGGCGACACCACACCAAGGGTTGCGATCCCCTTACTGGTCACAAAAAAGACACACAAAAAAAAGTTTATGGAAAGATTTGTATTATCTTTTAATTCTATTTTTCCACGATCTTTTTGAAATATCTTTAAGCTATATGTTAAATGTGTCCCCCAAAACTTTGTATATTGAAACTTGATCTCCATTGTAAGTGTTAAGAGGGTGGGAAATCCAATTATGGTATTTGAAAGGTGGGGCCTTTAATAGGTGATTAGATTGTTAGGACCATGCCCTAGTGAATGGATTGATGCATTCATGGAGTGATGGGGGTGGTTCTGGTGGCTTTAAAAGGAAAGCAAGTGAGACATTAGCTCTCTTGCTCTTGCCGTTCTCATCATGTGACACTCTGATTGCCACGTGACCCTATAGAGAGTTCCCACTAAGAAGTCCCTCACTAAATGCGCCCCCTGGACCATGGACTTCCCAACCTTCAAAAGTGTAAGAAATAAATTTCATTTCTTCATAAATTACCCAGTTTCAAGTATTCTGTTATAAGAAAGGGAATAATACACCTTGTATAGAAGAGGATTGATGCATATGAACTCCCCAAATATAGACAGAATAAGGAAATTATGGCCAATGGTCTACCTTAGGCAATTTTTGATCCAAGAGAGCATCAATATTTTTTAGGACATGGTGATATGACTATATGTGATAGACGTATTTGAGTGATTGCTGGAGGGGTATAAGGCAGGTAAATGGGGCATTAAGATGTAAAATTATGAATAAGAAATGTGTACTCATTTAATGTCCTTCTCCCTTACCCCCCAACCCTTTTTCTGTTTTTGGATCACACTCTCTTCTGCTTTCCATAAGATGGCTAATTTCAGGTAACTCACTGTCATCAGCTCCGTGATGTTGCCCAAAGAAACTGCTCTCAGCTGCAGTTTCTTTTGATATTGAACTCAAGATGAGTACTGAAGAAAAATGTGTACCAAACCAAAGACTCCAAGCAGCTGAGAGAACATCCCTCAACTCCCAAGCCCCAACTCTGCCTGAGAAATGAAAGTAATATTCCTTCCTTCTTTTTTCCTTCATTTTATTAATAATTTGTTATTATTTACATGATTATATGATTTTATGAGAAGCTTTCTACTATAAGGAGTTATATTAAGAAAGTGGAAATCCTGAATTATTTTATCAATGAAATTAATAAATCTACCTTTCCAAAAAAAATTCTGACTTTTCATGGAATTAGCCGATCTTCCCATATATCCATCACCCAGAAGGAGCTGGTCTAATTGAAAGGTGGAATAGCTTACTGAAGCCCGAGTTACAGTGCCACTTCAGAGACAGCACCCTGAAAGGATAGGGTTTTGTTTAACAGGATTTGGCATGTGCTTTGAATCAGATACCATTTCATGTTGCTGTCTCTCATTTAGCCATAATACATCGGTCCGAGAGTCAAAAGGTGGACACGAGAGTGACTTCACTCATTATTACACCTAATAACCCCCTAACAGATTGGGAGCTTTCCATCCTGGCAACTTTATACTGTTGATTTGGAAATCTTAGCCCATAAGGGAAGAGTACTTCCACCGGGGGACACAAGAATGACTTCACTCAATGGATGCTGAGACTACTTCCTGGACATTTTGGGCTTCTTAATCACTAAACAAACATGGAAGAAAAGAATCTATCAGCTATAAAGATTAATCCTGATTACAAAAAATAAACTGCATTGCTTCTACACATAGAAGCAAGAAATACTATGCTTGGAGCCTCTGAGAACTTCCATGCCCAGTGGTAAAGGTTAATGGAAAACTGCAATGACCAAAAAAAGCAGGACAATTGAGGATTCAGATCTTTCTGGAAGAAAGGTTTGGGTCACTTAACCAGGTAAAGAACTCAAACCACTTGAGGTTATGGCTGAGGGCAGGGGAAATACGGAGTAGGTATGAATGGAAGAAGCCACAGATATCAATTATAGCTTCTGATCAATTACAGAAACAAAGACTAGTACCTTTGCATATTTTCTTTTTGTTTGTTACATATACGTGCTTATTTGAAAATGCTAAACTTTTCCTTCTCTCTCTACTTCCTATTTTTATTTTATGTACAAGTTGTTGGAAATAAATTTTACAACTTAGTGTATAGGTAACAAAATATTCAGAAGGAAAATTTGGAGAGTTATCAATATAACCAGCAATGAATACAGAATTGTTTTGTTGTATGATTTTCAAATGTGCCTAGAAGGTTGCATATATAAGCTGAGTAGTCAAAGAGGTGGATCCATTTATTGACTTTCAGTTCAAAATCCTCTCTTTGCCTGTTCTGTGAAACTGGATCCGAGCCCTTCAACTATTTTCCTTTGCCGGTTGGAACAATGTTAAGCTTTATCCGTAGACAGTATAGGAAGAAAGGGTTTTGCTTTCTGGTTTCTGTAACAGTGCCCAGCTCACTCAGGGCACCTGCACCAGTTACCTGCAGGGCACAGTGACGAGCACCTTCTTTCAGTCCCCCTATTTTTACGGGGTTTTGTAGAAGAGTGCCTGTAGTGAGATGCCTCCCTGTGAACAGGTTTCCCAGCACTTTAGAGGATGATATTCTGGCAACTAGAGGGTGGATTTCCAGCAAGTTCCACTGGTCCAGCACCACAATGACTTCTCATCTGGTGAGTGACAGCTGTGCCTTTTCCAACAAGATCCTGGTCTCAGCCCTGGGGGTGCTTCTGGTGCCTCCTCCTTTGGTGCCTCCTCCTTGGACTTCTATTCCAGCATTATGTGTAGTGGCTTCACCTTATATCTGCTATTCCTGTATGCTTAGTGTTGTCTTTTAAAAAATTTTTTGTGTGTGACCGGTAAGGGGATCATAACCCTTGGCTTGGTGGTGCCTGCACCATGCTCAGCCAGTGAGCACACCAGCCATCCCTATATAGGATCCGAACCCGCCGCCTTGGCGCTCCCAGCGCCACTGCGCTCCCAGAGCGGCACTCTCCCCAGTGAGCCACGGGGCCGGCCCTAGTGTTGTCTTTTTTTCATATTATTCATTCTGTTGTTACTGTAATATCTTGTTATAGTTAAACTCTTATATTAAACTTTCTCTTTTCAAATTAGTGTGTGGATTCTCTCTGATTGGACCAGACTCATACATTCACCAAGGAACTTGAGCAGCTTAAGTGTCTCCTCCTTCTCCCTACTCCCTCCCCTGCCTGAGAAATCAAAGTAGCTTGCTTTATTTATTTGTTGTTTAATTTATCTATTGTTTTACTTATTTATATGGTTATTATATTATTATGAGAAACTTCCTACAATAAAGAATTATATCAAGAATAATTTACAAATATTATGTGATTACTATATCAATGATATTAATTTTGACTTTTTACATTTTGTGCATTTTAGACACAAAATATCATTATACCATGGAGGCAAATTGTAATCAATTTTTAAAGCTATTTTAACTTACAACACAAATAAGCATTCCTTTTCCAGTAAGAATGTGTTCAAAGCTTGTAATTCCAAGTCATCTTTCTTGCATGCAGCTCCCTTAAAACATATTTTTCTTCCTGATTTTCTGTTTCTCTAAAATGGAGTGGGGAGGCAGAGATAATTTTAAAACAATCCAAAGGGAGAAGACTGTATCACTCCACAAAGTTTTCATGTGTCCCTTTCCACTCAACCCATCTTCTGGAGGCAACAGATGTTCTTATTTCTGTCATGATAGATTAACTACTTCAGAACTTCAAGTCAATGGAATCCTATGGTTGATACCTTTTTGTGCCTGGTTTCTTTCACTCAACATATTCTTGAGACTTACCCAGGTTCTCATATGTATCAGACATTCATTGCTGTTATTACTGCGTAGTATTCTATTATATGATTACAGCGCAATTTGTCCATTCAGCTGTGTCTCTCACTGGCTGGACACAGGATCTGTTAGGGATTAAATCTTTGCTACCATTCTTAAGGGCACAAGATTCTGTTTATGCAAGGGCAGTGTATGTCTCTAAGATACTTTAGTTGAAGCACATCTTAAATACCTTTATTTAAAAATCCATTTCTAACATCCTAACATTATGTTGTTTAACATGCCAATAATTTTGCCAGTAAAAACCCAGTATCTGAAATTCCCTATGCTATTTAGCAAAGCTTCAGGTATCAATCGAACTGTGGATAGTTGAATTGTAGTTTTCTCTGTTGTGCCCTTCTGTTGCAGTGGTAGCTGACCAAGGGTTTGCTTTCTTGACTAGGTCAATTGACTGCCCATAGAGTCTTAATTCAGCTGGCTCATACAACTGATAGCTTATGGTCTGTGTTGAAAAAGATTTAATGCACATCCTAACACTTTGGCATATTCATTCTTACTTGGTAAGTGATATTCAGATACAATGAATGATTTAGGCAATGGGTGCTGCAAGTTCTGAAGATCTATAAGTCATGTAATTGTAGTCCTTTCCCAACAGTTATTCTAGAGAATTTTAAGATTTAGAGGCACTGTACCGTAAAAGGTGAATATTAAAATATTGAAAATCTTGCCATGTAATTTATAAAGAAAATTTCAAATTTATTATTTAACGTCAAATATATAGCACATTCAATACACATTTCCAATCTTTTTAGCACATTGACCAAGTTGTTAGAATAATGAGACCTCCAAACACAATCCTTATGGGGATATCTGAGAAAAGGGAGCACTTTTATTTAGGAAACAAATGCTCTAAAACAGGGATACAGTGGGTAGATTGTTAAAATGTTTAAGATATTTTACATGCCTATTTGTTACTCCAAATTGATTTTTGTGACATGTTTCTAGGGTATTGCGGGTTAGAGCTTTAATATATGATTTTTTTAAAAACAATTCAGCCTATAACTATTCTCCAAGGAAATAATTCTGAAGTTCGTAAATAGGACAGTTGAAGGCTCCCTTGACCCAACATTCTACTAAATTCTGGTGCACAGGATGATTATACGAAGTTTTGATGATGAGGTTTTCCCACCTTCCCTTAAGTGTGATTCTAGAAGAACTATGCATTTATACGTAGTTCATAAAATACTCCAAACTGTTAGAGAATGGAGGTAGAGGGACCACTGCCAAAAAAGTAAAAGCTATTATTTAGACTTGGCATCTTGTTTCTCTGCCATATCAGGACATGGGAATTTCTTCCTTTTTAGTTTCCTCCTTTTCCTTTTCTGCAGGTAAATCTTTTTTTTTTTTCTTGGTATATCATCTCTGCCAGTTTTTCTTTCTTTCCCAACTCTGTTTTCTATCCAAATATTGACTTAAAAAAAAAAACTTTTCGTCCCCCCCACACCCCCTTTTGGTTTAGATCTCACCTTTGCAGGAGCTAATTTAACTAACTTGCTATTCTTCTGTTGGACTCCTCCTTTGCTGAATTGACATTCTTTTGGGACGTGCCTTTGGTGGATGTGGTGGGTTTAGTGGGTGAGGGAGGGGGCTTCAGTCCTTGCACACAGGGGTGTCAGGCAGAATCCCATCTTACATACCAATAAGCTTTCTTATTTGTTTTATTTTAAGCTTGTCTCTTAAGCAGTATGCAGGAAGATGTTTTATTTTAACTCAAGCATATAACCTTTATATATATATATGTTTTAATTACTGACATATTTGTACTTATTTCTAATGTTTGGTTTGCTTAGCATGCTCTTGGTTTTTTCTTTTCTTTTTCAGTCTGTCTTCTAGCATTGATAAAAATTTTCTACTGATTTAGGAAATGTAAAGTGTATTTCTGTTCTTACGACAAATACTCGTAAATGGTTATAAATTCACAATCTTTTATGTTTAAAGTGTTTCTACAACATTTTTTTCCCTTGGATATCCCACTCCTTCTTCTTGGGTGTACTTTCCTCTAGCCGATTTGCTGTCTTTAGAATTACCTCAGTGGTTGGTTTGAGGAAACTACACACCTGCTACATATATCAGGACAGTAAATTCAGAGAGAGTTTATCAAATTAGTTGATAAAGCACAGCCCCAATGCATATTAAGAAAAACAATAAAAACAAAAGACATTTAACACAACAATCTCAACATAAACTTGCT
>NW_007730179.1:57094-63295 GCF_000696425.1 Galeopterus variegatus
TCCTCTAGCCGATTTGCTGTCTTTAGAATTACCTCAGTGGTTGGTTTGAGGAAACTACACATCTGCTACATATATCAGGACAGTAAATTCAGAGAGAGTTTATCAAATTAGTTGATAAAGCACAGCCCCAATGTTTCCTCTAGCCGATTTGCTGTCTTTAGAATTACCTCAGTGGTTGGTTTGAGGAAACTACACACCTGCTACATATATCAGGACAGTAAATTCAGAGAGAGTTTATCAAATTAGTTGATAAAGCACAGCCCCAATGCATATTAAGAAAAACAATAAAAACAAAAGACATTTAACACAACAATCTCAACATAAACTTGCTCCCTTCTTCCTCACAGCCTTTACCTCTGATCTTCTCTCTGCCTGGAGTGCTTTTCACCTACTAGCCATATAGATCATTCTTTCACCTCCTCCTGGTCTCTGCTCCTAGAAAAACATGGGCACATATAAATAAGGAGGAATGCTTTAAAAAAGTTTGTTGCAGGGTTGTATTTCATAGTTAAAATAACGCAATACCTGAATTGTCCATCAAAAGGAGTACTGTATATAAATAATAGTGTATCCATAATATGAAATACAATACAGCAGCAGGATCTATATATGTTTATATAGTAAGACCTGCAAGATTTATTATTGTTTTTGAAACAAGCTACAGGAATGTAAGCACAAAATGTATCATTCTGTTTTAAATAAGAAACTGTAAATAAAATACTATATATATTCTGTTGATTCATATTTAGTATATGTATGTAAATCTGCAGTAAGATATCTGAAAACAGCAACTCCAAATTGATTAAGATGAGGAAAAGATTAGGGTAATAAATGATGAAAGGATCAGAATTGGTAGTGTAGTCAAAGGGGATTTTAGCTTGTATGCAATGTTTTATTACATTTAATAATTAATGTATTTATGAATTCTTCATAATGTTAAAATTAATAAGATGTCATAAAAGCCACCATAAAGGTTTATCCATATTTTCCTCTATTCTACTCATAAAATAAAAGAAAAAGAGAGAAAATGACCACCTTCTTTATAAGTTTTTTTCCAACCATCCTAAGTATAAGCATTTCTCCTGCCTCTGGGATCATATAGTTTTCAGTTTACACTCCTCTTAGGATCTTCCTCTTTGATTTTATTATAGATATGTGTATTTTTGTCTCCTTCAGTAGACTGAAAAGTAGTGTCTATCCCCTTTTATATATTCTTAAGACCTAGTAAATTACTCATTGACGGTAAAACTTCGATAAAATTTATGGATTTATTTTGACATAAGTTAGAGAAACCAAATAAATAGCACAACATGAGAATTGCTAAAGTATTTTAAAATATTAATTTCTATAAAATGGCACTTTAAGAATAGTAATTGGTTCATTTTTAACCCCCATTCATTTTTTTTAAACAAGGATATGTGCAGTTATTTGTTCAAATAAGAAATGCATAAGCTGAATAACAAAATGCTCTGTAGAAAGAAGGACTTCAGATTTTTGCAGTAACTGGAGATGTAAAACTTATTAAAATTTACATATTTCATCTTATAATCTCTACAATTATTTGAAATAGCTCTCTAAAGTCTTCCAAATACATGAAAATATCAAATTAATTTCAACAGAGGAAGACGAATAAATTTTTCAAAGGCAAATTAATTTTTAAGCAAATCAACAGGTCTATTTAATAAAAAGAATCAAGAACAGAAATTAAATATCTAATTTTAGCAACGTAACTTGCATAAAAAATCAATAAAACAGAACATAAACCCAAGGGCACTTCAAAAAGTTTTGGAAAAATAGAATCAAAAGATAATGGAAATCTTTCCATGAATTATTTTTTTGTTTGTTCATTTAGATTTTTTAAGAAATAGACTAATACGATTATAGAAAATATTTTCTCTGACCACAATAACAGAAGGAAATTTAGAAAACTCGGAAATGTGTGGAAATTAACAATACTCTCCTAAATAAATAATGGGTGAAAAGAAAAATCACAGGAAAATTAGTGAGTACTTCAAGAGAAAGATCAAAGCGCAGCACATAAAAATGTACAGAATGCAGAGCTCATGAACTGTTTAGAGAAAATTTATACTTGTAAACACTTACATTAAAAATAAGAAAAATCTCAATTTGGTAATGTAAACTTCTATCTCAAGAAAATGGAAAAAATGGAGCAAACTAAACCAAAAGCAAATATAAGTAGAAAATAACGAAGAATTACAAAAGAAATATATGAATAGAGAATTAAAAACAACAAAGAAAGTCAGCAAAACAGAAAGTTGATTCTTTAAAAAAATTAACAAAATTTGTAAACCTTTATGTTGACTAACCAAGAAAAAGAGAGAAGACTGAAATTACTAAAATCAGAAATAAAGTAGGAACATTTTTATATGATCACTATGGCTTTTTGTGGTGGTAAGATTTAGTTTCTCTTTCTCATTTGCATTTTTGTTCTACCAGTGGGTTTTGTTCTTTTTTGCATGTTCATGGGAGTGATTATAATTTTTCGGGTTCTGGATGCAGGACTTCCCTTAGCATTTCTCGTAGGGCTGGTCATGTGGTGGTGAACTCCTGCAGTTTTTGTTTATCTAGAAAATACACTGTTTTTGGCTCATTTCTTAAGGATAGCCTGGCTGGGTATAGTATTCGTGGCTGGCAGTTATTTTCTTTTAGTATAGTGAATATATCATCCCATTTTCTTCTGGCCGGTAGAGTTTCTGTTGAGAAGTCTGCTGTTATTTAGATGGGGGCTCCCTTATAGGTGACTTGATAATTTTCTCTTGCTTCTTTTAAGAATCTCTCTTTAACTTTGAGCTTTTCTGGTTTGACTATAATGTGTCATGGAGAGGATCTTTTGTGGTTGAATCTGTTTGGGGATCTTGAGCCTCCTGGATCTGAAGGTCAATGTCTCTCCCTATACGTAGGAAGTGTTTCATTATTATTTCACTAAATAGGTTTTCTATGCCTTTACCTTTCTCTTCCCCTTCTAGAATACCCATGATTCAAATGTTTGTGTACTTAAGGTTATTTGTTAGCTCTCTTAGATTTTCTTCACTTTTAAAAAATTCTGTTTTCTGAATTTTTGTTTGCCTGGATTATTTCGAAAAGACTATCTTCAAGATCAGAAATTCTTTCCTCTGTTTGTTCTGGATTGTTGCTTAAGTTACTGTTTGCATTTTTTATTTCTTTGAGTGAATCTTCATTTCCATGAGTTCTGCTATATTTTTTTAAAGGTATTTATCTCTTCATAAATTTCCTCCTTCATATCCTGTATATTTTTTCTCATTTCAATGTTGTCTAACTGAATCTTCTTGTATCTCAGTGAGTTTCCTTAAGATTGTTGCTTGGAATTCCTTTTCAGTCCTCTCTAGGGTTTCGTGCTCTATAGGGTCTGGTATTTGAGAATTACTGTATTCTTTTGATGGTGTCATATTTTCTTGGGTATTTTTATTTCTAGTATCTTTATGTTCATGTCTGGTCATCTGGTAGATCAGCTGCTTCTTCTGTTACTCTGGAATAGAAGATGTAACTCTACCCAGTATTTCATGACTACATGAGATAGGTGGTTTTTAAAATTATATTTCATATTTATCAATATCATTTTTGTATTCACATTCTGTTACCAGTGTTATTATGCTCAACTGCCTATTCATTGATATATGATATTTTGTAAATATTGTACAATTTGATCTTTTTTATGGTTTAAATTAGTATTAATTTATATTATATAAAACTTGATTGGCTGATCAAAAAAAAAAAAGGAGAGAGACGTTTTCTTCTTTTTCTGGTCTCTACTGGTGACTCTCCTTGGGTCAGTGCAGTTGAGTGGTTGCCAGGCCACCTACACAGTTGCTGTGGCTACTGCTATGGTGTCAAGCCACTTTTCTGGCGGCTGTGGCTGTGGCGGTGGTTGTGGTGGGCCACCTGCATGGAACTAGTGTTTTTGGCATGCTCTCTTGCTTGCTTTAGGTGGCAAATACTGTCCCCTACTCCTGGCCTAGGACCCCAGGTATGCTGTCTTGCCAGCCTCTGGGCAGAGGACGCTGTAGCCCATGACTTCTTGCCTAGGACCCTGGGCATATTCTCTTGCCTGCTCTCAGTTCAGAAGGGGCTATGGCCCTTGGCTCCTTGTGTAGAACCCTGGGTATGCTCTCTTGCCTGCTTCTGGGTGGAAGGGGCTGCGGCCCAAGGCTCCTTGCCTAGGACTCCGGGCATGCTCTCTTGCCTGCTCTCAGAGGGTCCTAGCTTAGGACCCTGGTATACTCTCTACCTGCTTCCAGGTGAAGTGGCCATTCCTTTAGGCAGTTATTTTATTTTCTCCCATCTGCATTTCCTTCCTCAGAAAACAGGAGCAATTGGGCTGGGGTTATGTGACTGCAGAGGAATTAGTTGATCTGAAGTTGTCTTTTTTTTTTTTCCTTTTTGTCTTTTTTCATGTCCGGCAACGGATCACAACCCTCAGTGTCGCGCCCGTACCGGACCGGGACCAGCAACGGGATCGCAACCCTCAGTGTTGCTCCCACACCTCGCTCAGCCAGTGAGCGGGAACCGGTCTGTATGTGGGATCCGAACCCTCGGCGGGAGCGCCACCGCGCTCCCAAGCNGGAATTCCTTTTCAGTCCTCTCTAGGGTTTCGTGCTCTATAGGGTCTGGTATTTGAGAATTACTGTATTCTTTTGATGGTGTCATATTTTCTTGGGTATTTTTATTTCTAGTATCTTTATGTTCATGACTGGTCATCTGGTAGATCAGCTGCTTCTTCTGTTACTCTGGAATAGAAGATGTAACTCTACCCAGTATTTCATGACTACATGAGATAGGTGGTTTTTAAAATTATATTTCATATTTATCAATATCATTTTTGTATTCACATTCTGTTACCAGTGTTATTATGCTCAACTGCCTATTCATTGATATATGATATTTTGTAAATATTGTACAATTTGATCTTTTTTATGGTTTAAATTAGTATTAATTTATATTATATAAAACTTGATTGGCTGATCAAAAAAAAAAAAGGAGAGAGACGTTTTCTTCTTTTTCTGGTCTCTACTGGTGACTCTCCTTGGGTCAGTGCAGTTGAGTGGTTGCCAGGCCACCTACACAGTTGCTGTGGCTACTGCTATGGTGTCAAGCCACTTTTCTGGCGGCTGTGGCTGTGGCGGTGGTTGTGGTGGGCCACCTGCATGGAACTAGTGTTTTTGGCATGCTCTCTTGCTTGCTTTAGGTGGCAAATACTGTCCCCTACTCCTGGCCTAGGACCCCAGGTATGCTGTCTTGCCAGCCTCTGGGCAGAGGACGCTGTAGCCCATGACTTCTTGCCTAGGACCCTGGGCATATTCTCTTGCCTGCTCTCAGTTCAGAAGGGGCTATGGCCCTTGGCTCCTTGTGTAGAACCCTGGGTATGCTCTCTTGCCTGCTTCTGGGTGGAAGGGGCTGCGGCCCAAGGCTCCTTGCCTAGGACTCCGGGCATGCTCTCTTGCCTGCTCTCAGAGGGTCCTAGCTTAGGACCCTGGTATACTCTCTACCTGCTTCCAGGTGAAGTGGCCATTCCTTTAGGCAGTTATTTTATTTTCTCCCATCTGCATTTCCTTCCTCAGAAAACAGGAGCAATTGGGCTGGGGTTATGTGACTGCAGAGGAATTAGTTGATCTGAAGTTGCATGACTTCTTGCCTAGGACCCTGGGCATATTCTCTTGCCTGCTCTCAGTTCAGAAGGGGCTGTGGCCCTTGGCTCCTTGTGTAGAACCCTGGGTATGCTCTCTTGCCTGCTTCTGGGTGGAAGGGGCTGCGGCCCACGGCTCCTTGCCTAGGACTCCGGGCATGCTCTCTTGCCTGCTCTCAGAGGGTCCTAGCTTAGGACCCTGGTATACTCTCTACCTGCTTCCAGGTGAAGTGGCCATTCCTTTAGGCAGTTATTTTATTTTCTCCCATCTGCATTTCCTTCCTCAGAAAACAGGAGCAATTGGGCTGGGGTTATGTGACTGCAGAGGAATTAGTTGATCTGAAGTTGTCTTTTTTTTTTTTTTCCTTTTTGTCTTTTTTCATGTCCGGCAACAGATCACAACCCTCAGTGTCGCGCCCGTACCGGACCGGGACCAGCAACGGGATCGCAACCCTCAGTGTTGCTCCCACACCTCGCTCAGCCAGTGAGCGGGAACCGGTCTGTATGTGGGATCCGAACCCTCGGCGGGAGCGCCACCG
>NW_007730179.1:64295-66712 GCF_000696425.1 Galeopterus variegatus
GTGAGCGGGAACTGGTCTGTATGTGGGATCCGAACCCTCGGCGGGAGCGCCACTGCGCTCCCAGGCGGCGCATTGTAGCAGTGCGCCACCGGGCCGGCCCTGAAGTTGTCTTTATTGATGGTTTCAGTCCACTAGGAGGCACTCTAGACTTTACTAGAAATGAAGACTTTTTTTCCTTGAAGATCCCAGAAGGTTGCACAGTTAAGGGTGGAGATGAGAGAGCATGTGAGCTAGTGAAATCACAGATAGCAAGAGGGAGGGGGCTCTTTGTGTGAAGTTTTTTATCGGGTTTTCACTCTGCCATTCTTTTTTCCTTCCTTCCTTCCTTCCTTCCTTCCTTCCTTCCTTCCTTCCTTCCTTCCTTCCACCTTCTCAATATACATTGCAGTTGATTTTTGTGCCCTTTACCCATTCCTCTTCCCCTCCCTTTCTCCTCTCCCCCCCATCATATCTGTTCACCTGTCTTAAGTTCAAGGAATTGTTGTGATTGTTGTGCCTTCTCCCCCCACCCTTTATTTTATTGTGTGTTTATATATTTATTTTTAGCACCCACAAAAAGTGAGAATGTGTGGTATTTCTCTTTCTGTTCCTGACTTGTTTCACTTAATATAATTTCCTCTAAGTCCATTCATGTTGTTGTGAATGGCAGTATTTCATTCTTTTCTATAGCAGAGTAGAATTCCATTGTGTAGATATACCACAGCTTTGTATCCACTCATCTGATGATGGACATTTGGGGTAGTTCCAACTCTTGGCTATTGTAAATAGTGCTGCAATAAACATTGGAGTACAGGTATCCCTTCAGGATGATGATTTCCATTCCTCTGGGTATTTTCCCAGCAGTGGAATAGCTGGGTCATATGGTAGATCCGTCTGTAATTGTTTGAGGAACCTCCATACAATTTTCCATAAAGGCTGCACCATTTTGCAGTCAGACCAACAGTGTATGAGAGTTCCTTTTTCTCCACAACCTCTCCAGTACTTATCATTCTCAGTCTTTTGGATGTTAGCCATCCTGACTGGAGTGAGATGGTACCTCAAAGTGGTTTTGATTTGCATTTCCCAGATGTTGAGTCATGTTGAGCATTTTTTCATGTGTCTGTTGTCCATTCATATATCTTCCTTTGAGAAATGCCTATTCAGCTCCTTTGCTCAGTTTTTAATTGTTTTTTTTTTTTTTTGCTGTAGAGTTGTTTTAGTTCCTTGTATATTCTGGATATTAATCCTTTGTCAGATGTATATTTTGCAAATATTTTCTTCCACTCTGTTGGTTGTTTTTTCACTCTGTTGATTGCTTCTTTTACCGCGCAGAAGCTTTTTAGTTTGATATAATCCTATTTGTTTATTTTTCCTTTAGTTGCCTAAGCCTTTGGGGTCCTATTCATGAAGTCTTTACCCACTCCTACTTCCTGAAGTGTTTCCTCTATGTTTTCTTTAAGAAGGTTTATTGTTTTGGTATGTATATTTCATTCTTTAATCCATTTTGGGTGGATTTTGGTGTATGATGAGAGGTACAGGTCTAGTTTTATTCTCCTACATATGGATAGCCAGTTATCCCAGCACCATTTGCTGAAGAGGCAGTCTCTTCCCCAGTGTGTAGACTTGCTGTCTTTGTCAAAGATCAGATGGCTGTAGGTGTATGGGTTGCTTTCTGGGTTCTATAGACACTGAAAAAGCATTTGAGAAAATTCAATATTCGTTCATGATAAAGACTCTACAAGTTAGGTATAGATGGACAGTATCTCAACATAATTAAAGCCATATATGATAAATCCACTGCCAATATCATCCTGCATGGGGAAAAGCTGAAAGCTTTTCCCTTAAGAACAGGAACTAGACAAGGATGCCCACTCTCACCACTCCTATTCAACATAGTGTTGGAAGCACTAGCCATAGCAATCAGAGAAGAGAAGGAAATAAAGTGCATCCAGGTTGGAAAAGATGAAGTCAAACTGTCTCTGTTTGTGGATGATATGCGCCTTTGTATCGAACAGCCTAAAGGCTCTACAAAAAAACTCTCAGAGTTGATGAATGATTTCAGCAAAGCTGCAGGATACAAAATCAACACACAAAAATCAGTAGCATTTCTATACTCCAACAGTGAAAATGCAGAAAAAGAATCCAGAAAGCTAGCCCATTTACAATAGCCACCAAAAAAATAAAAAAAATGCTTAAGAATAAAGTTAACCAAGGATGTGAAAAATCTCTATGGAGAGAACTCCAAACCACTGTTGAGAGAAATTAAAGAGGACACAAGAAGATGGAAGATATCCTATGCTCTTGGATTGGAAGAATTGGCATTGTGAAAATGTCCATATTATGCAAAGTTGTCTACATATTCATTGCAATCCCCATCAAAGTTCCAATGACATTTTGCTCAGAAATGGAAAAATCTATCCAGACATCTATATGGAATA
>NW_007730179.1:67378-69449 GCF_000696425.1 Galeopterus variegatus
AAAGCTATAATAACCAAAACAGCATGGTACTGGCATAAAAACAGACACATGGATCAATGGATCAGCTCTGCCATTCTATATAAATCCTCAGAAAGATGGAGCTCAATGTCTTTCAATCCCTTGTGAGGATCATTCTCTGAGCAGAGGTAAGGGAAGTTGATTTTACTGGACATTGTGAGCATGGAAGTTTAATATAAAACACCACCAGTAACTGTTTTGAATTTTTAAATTTTTATGACTAGAATCTCAAAAATTCACTGACCTAGAAATTATTCCAGTATCACTGATATCCAATCTTTTTATATATCTTCTCTGAGACTACAAGAAACAAGACTAAATAGAAGAGAAGAGGAAAAAATAAGAAGCAAAAATAGAAGGTAACAAGGAAGAGGACAATTATTAAATTTGATCAGCAATGTGTGGCCTGATCAAAATCAGCTGTGTGGACTGCAGGGTGTATGAAGAAAGGGCTGGACAGAAGGGGAGAGGTAGAAATGAAGTTAGAGGGGACATCACACACATATTCTATTTCTATTTTAACGAACCAGACTCTTGTTGGAAGCATTTTCTATGCACTTGGTGAGCTCCTGATTTCAAAAAATTATATTTACTTCTTAATACACAACACATGCTATGAAACAGTATTTCTTTATTAGAATTTCCATGTAATTGAATTCTCAAACTTTCTGTCAAACTATGTAATTTGGGAAATGCGGTGGTTCTTCAAGGCTCTGCTTAAGCCCGTTGACACACTGATTCTTCACAGAAGTATCTCCCAATCCTCACTGACCTTTCCACAAACTTCTCTTACATGAAGTACTTCAAGGAAAAAAAAGGTTATATTTTTATATAATGTAAAACCTCTGCAGTATTTGCACCAACAGTTTTGGAGAGATTACTCTGCAGTCTCACTGGACCGCTGTGGGTGGAGTTTCCTGTTAAGATGAAGACAGAGCTCAGGTGTGGTTGGTGCTCAGTGAGTCTAGTGAAACCTACTGACTATAAGAACAAGTTGTCTGGACCCAAGACTTACCCGCCAGAGCAGGAGTGAAGGCACCCCAGCAACAGGCAAGGCCTTGGAGTGGAGACTAGGAGCTCTGCTGGGACTTCTGTGGATCACGGTTTGCTGTAAGTTGAAGCCTTTCCAGAAAAGGGACTGGGGATGTTCGGCGGCTGACAGTGGGAGGAAGGGAAGGGAGAACTGACACAAGCTCCTGGACTGTTCTACATCCTCATGGGTGTTTCTCAGGATATTTCACAGGTTCGGAAACTTCATCAGTGATTCATCAGTGACATCATATTTGTTTGTTTTATCTTTCCATGCAGAGATAAAAGGGGTGCAGGTGGAACTGAGTCCTTCAGCCCTGAGTCTCCAAGAGGGAGGCAGCCCTACTCTGAGGTATAATTTTTTTTTTTGTCTGTTTTCATGACCAGTAAGGGGATCGCAACCCTTGGCATGGTGGCGCACTGGCCATTCCTATATAGGATCCGAACCCGTGGCGGGAGCGTTGCTGCGCTCCCAGGGCCACACTCTCCCGAGTGCACCACGGGGCCGGCCCTGAGGTGTAATTTTTTTACCACTGTGACCAGTGTGCAGAGATTCCAACAGAATCCCAGGGGCAGCCTCATCACTCTGTTTTTCATGGCATTAGGGACAAAGCAGAATGGAAGGTTAAAGTCAACAATGAATTCTAAGGGACTCTATAGTACTCTACACATCGACGCCTCCCAACTGGAATACTCTGGCACCTACCTCTGTGCAGTGGAGACACAGTGTCCCCAGCTAACCTGCAGCCTGGACCCAAACTGCAGCTGGCACTGCAGCCCCACCCTTTCCACTGGAGAGGCATGTTGTCCCTGCAGTAGCATCTACACAGCTTTTCTGATTCACATGGTAGCATTTTTATCTCTGCTAAAATTAGACATTTTTTTTCCTTTTTGTCTTTTTTCATGTCCGGCAACGGATCACAACCCTCAGTGTCGTGCCCGTACCAGACTGGGACTGGCAATAGGATCGCAACCCTCGGTGTTGCTCCCACACCTCACTCAGCCAGTGAGCGGGAACCGGTCT
>NW_007730179.1:70400-73501 GCF_000696425.1 Galeopterus variegatus
GTGAGCGGGAACCGGTCTGTATGTGGGTTCCGAACCCTCGGCGGGGCGCCACCACACTCCCAAGTGGCACACTGTAGCAGTGCACCACCGGGCTGGCCCCTAAAATTAGACATTTTATGACTGTCATTTCACTTGGTTTTTCTACCCTTTTCTCCTAGAAATCTCCTTGCAGGAAATAAAATCTCATATGGAACTACTGGAACAACTGGTAAAAGTGTTAGGACCCGATGTACTGTTAAAACAGGTCCCCTGGCAGACAGCATATAAATTACACAGAAATTACTGTGACAAAAAAAGGCTTGAAAAAATATACACTGGTCAACTGGTAGAAAAGGGATGACTCAGCATTTTAGTTAATTGCAGATGGTTACTGATTCCAAAAAGAGGGAATTCCGACTGTGTGTATAATACGTATTATATATTTTTAATATTTGTCTTCAGATTTTTCACTCCTGGAATCCATAACAATATAATTAAAAAACACTTAATGTCATTGAGTGTCAGACATTCTGTCAAGGTTATTACTTACATTCTCAAAGTACTGACAATACCTCTGCAGTTTGCACATGAAGAAACTGAGGATTATAGAGCATAAGTGTCTTGCCCGAGCTCATGTGATTACTAAGCTAGCAAAGCTGGGCTGGGATTCCCACTAGGAATTCTGACATTAGAGCTTGTACTCTGAGCTACCTAGGATAGGAGACTCTTCAGAATTGCAAAATGCAAATGATTTCTTTTAATAAAGTTGTACAATGTGTTTACGTACATCACTAACAAAAATAGGTATTTTGGTCTTTTTTTTTTTTTTGGTCATTTCAAAATAGCACCTTTTAGGAAGAGCTCATTGAACTTTTCATTTTGTTTTATTAAAATCCATTGATCTTCCTTGCGTTTTGAATGAATCTATTATCCATGATTTTGTAACGTCATTCAAAGTCTGGGAAAGGCAGCAGAAAACTTCCAGAGAGAACCTAAAAGAAACCCTTATCTGCTGTAGCTACAGACCAGTACTTCTAATAACCAAACCCAAAGTTTAAACCTGTGGGTGGATCATTACAATGCTAATTGAATTTCTAACATGCAAGATCTTTTATATTAATGTAAGGTCTTTGGTTAGGAAGGAGTGAGACCCTGAAAATTAAGATGAAGGTGATTGGACAGACTCCCATACAGCTATGAGTAGGGCCAGCTTCCTTCTCATATGACTTGTGCAGTCCCACAGGGCCTGGCTCTCAGAAAAGGCCTGGTGCTTGTGTAAGAGCCCACCACAGCAAATAGCTGTAGATAATTATCCTTAGAAGAACCATTTTGTAGAACACAGCTTTAACAGAATACTGACCATAAAGAAGCCTTTTCGTAACTTTGGCTCATAGCATAGCTCATGAAAAATGCTGCAGAACTTGGTGCTTAAGAAAAGCAAGATCATAAAAACTAATCGGTAACTTGTGGAACTAACCATTCTTCCCATGAAGTTACAGCTGTCTGAGAACAAGAGGACATCCAGTTTGTGGGAACCAGATAATACCCAAATTCCAGGATAAGTTGGAGAGTTATAGGACTGACCATGAGATAATGAACAGCCGGGAGTCTGCAAGATTTCACCTGAAGGGAATAACCTTCTACTTTGTTTCCCACACTTTCCCCTTTAAAAACCTTGCTAAGGCTCCTGAGTCTTTGGGACAGTTTTAGTCGTGCTGTCTCCTCGGGTGCCTGATAATAAAAGCTTCCAATCCTTCATCAACATCTGACTTCCGAGTCTTTTGTTCTGGCAAAAAGGCAGCCATACTTGATGCCTGTAAAAGTTGGTTTGATGCTCTGCTACTGCTGTCTTGAAATTCTTAATAATTTTATCTTTAAATTTGTACTTTGTAAGTGAAGTCCAATAAGAGGATGGAGATGGGAGTGAGCAGAGGAGATACATGGGGCAACAGTACACAGCACAGGAACACATGCAGGCTTAGGTTCACAGGCCCAGTGGACATCACGTGAGCCAAGCAGCTGGACATTCTGAATGCAGGTGCACACTTGGGGCTGTCTGGTGCTTTGTGGTGCATCAATGTGGGTGGGAGTAAACTTTGTCAGTAAATTATTACAGAATAAAAGCATATACACGGACATTGCAATAATTGGGAAGTTACTCATACACTGTTGGTAGGAATGTAAATTAGTACAGCCATTATGGAAAATAGTATGGAGGTTCTCTTAAAAGGTGAAAATAGAACTACCACATAGTCCAGCAATCCCACTAGTGGGTATTTATCCAAAGGAAAGGAAATCAGAATCTCATTCCCATGTTCACTACATCACTATTCACAATAGCCAAGATATGGAATCAACCTAGGTGTCTATCACAGATGAATGGATAAAGAGAAGGTGGTATATATACACAATGGAATACCATTCAGTCATAAAAAATGATGAAATCCTGTCATTTGCAGCAATATGGATAAGCATGGAGGACATTTTTTTAAGCAAAAGAAGCCACGCACAGAAAGATAAATACTGCATGTTCTTGTTCATATGATGAAGCTAAAAGAGGTTGATCTCATAGAAATAGAGAGTAGCATAGCAATTACTAGAGTCTTGGAAGAGTGGGGCATAGGAGGTGGAGGGTAGAGAGAGGTGGGATAAGGGATACAAAATTACAACTAGATAGGAGGAATAAATTCTAGTGTTCCATAGCACTGCAGGATAACTAAGAATTTATTGTCTTTTTTCCCAATAGCTATAAGAGAGGATTTTGAATGTTGCCAATACAAAGATATTGTAAATATTTGAGACTGAATATGCTAATTACTAGGATTTGATCATTACACATTAGCTGTGGATCAAATGTGTCTTACAAAAGTTCACATGTTGGGAACTTGATCCCCACTGTAACAGTGTTAAGAGGGTATGAAATCCAATTATGATATTTGAAAGGTGAGGCTTTCGAGAGGTGATTGGATTGTGAGGACTGTGTCCTTGTGAATGGATTAATCCATTCATGGAGTAATGGGTTGCTGGTAATGAGGTATAATGGATGTGGACTGGTGGCTTTCTAAAGAGAACACACAGAACTCTGGCTCTTGCCATTCTCTTACCATGTGATACCCTGCATC
>NW_007730179.1:74333-78142 GCF_000696425.1 Galeopterus variegatus
AAAAAACTCTCAAGTGCTCCAGTATTAGTTGCATCAGCAGAAATATCCTTCCCTAAATGAGGAATTATCAAAAATTCTGTTTGCAACTTTGCATTTGCCAAGAGGAACTGACATCACTTTCAACTATAGCGCTTGAAAATTAATAATTTTATCTTTGAACTTGTTTTTTTGTAAGGGAAGTCCAATAAGAGGATGGAGCATGTATATGAACAGAGGAAATACCCATGGCAGCAGGACACAGCACAGGAACACATGCAGGCTCAGGTTCATGGGCCCAGCAGGCATTGTGTGAGCTGAGCAGCTGGTCGGGCCATTCCGAGAACATGTGCATGCGTGGGGCTGCCTGCTGCTCTCCAGGGCCTCAAGGCGGGTGGCAGTAAACTTTGTCAGTAAATTATTACAAAATAAAACCGAATACATGACTATTGCAATAAAGAATATTGGGGAGTTAGAATTCTTCAAAAAGTTTAGAAACTCTGCTTTCAAAAATTGTAGCAACATTATGAAGTGAATGCCCTCAGGCTTAGAAATAGGAATTAAATGTGAAAATAGTAGCTTGATGAAAGAACACTATTTTCATATGAAGATTCCAAAGAACTAATTATTATATGAGAAGATAATTAAAAAATTTACTTTCCTTGTAATTGAAGATAGAGTGATAGGATCCCTAAACTAGCATTCTGTATTATACACAAATCATGAAGCCACTTTCAGTTTCATATATTGTGTGTGTGTGTAAAAATGGACGGGTTTATTTTTTTTGATTTTGCCCTAACCTTTTTTTTTATTGAAGCATAATTGACTATACATATTTTCAGGATACAGGGTTGATTATTGGTATTTGTGTACAATATGTGATGATCAAATCAGGATAATTAGCATATTCACCATTGCAAAATGTAATCATCCTTTATGTCCATTAACCAAGTTCTCCCTAACCCCTCTCCCCCTCTCCCTTTCCCACCTCTAGTAAACATGATTTTGTTCTCTTCTTCTAGAAGTTCAATGTATTATTGTGACCTTTCCTTCTTTCCTTCCTTCCTTCCTTTCTTCTTTTTTAATTTATATTTTAGCTCCCACTTATGCATTAGGACATATGGTATTTCTCTTTCTGTGCCTGGCTTATTTCACTTAAGAAAATTTTCTCCAAGGTCATCCATGTTGCTGCAAATGGCAGTATTTCATTCTTTTTTATGGCTGAGCAGTATTCTATTGTGTATATATACCACATTTTCATCTGTCCTCTATTGATGGACATTTAGGTTGGTTCCACATCTTTGCTATTGTAAATAGAGCTGTGACGAACATAGGAGTGCAAACATCCCTTCGACATGATGAGTTCCATTCCTTTGAGTATGTACCCAGTACTTTGTTTTTACACAACCTCCACAAGTTACAGAAAATGTCAGAGGAAACGTTAAAATGCAGCTGTACAAATTTACACTTAAATTCAGACTTACATGAAACCGATTTGTATGAAGAGTTAAATCATTTTAGAAAAATTCTTCCACCAGAANCTAAAGAGAACACACAGAACTCTGGCTCTTGCCATTCTCTTACCATGTGATACCCTGCATCACCATGGGAAACTGTAGAGAGTTCCCACCAAGACTGAGACCCTCACCAGTTGTGCCCTCTGGACTATGGACTTCTCAGCTTCCAAACCTGTAGGAAATAAATTTAATTTTTTTGTACATTACCCAGTTTCAGGTATTCTGTTATCAGCAACAGAAATGGACTAATACAACATTGTATACATGTTGAAATATCACACTGTACCACATAAATATGTATGATTATTATGTACCAATTTTAAAATAAACTTAAAAAGTATTTAGAATAAAAAGAAATAATTGGAGAATTATTAGAATTTTTCAAAAGGTTTAGAAACTCGTTTTAAACATTTATACAACATTGCAAAGTGAATATCTATACAACCACCACAAGTAACAGAAAATGTCAGATGAAATATTAAAATGCTACTGTATAAATTTCTATTCAAAATTAAACTCACACATGAAACTGATTTGTGTGAAGAGTCAAATCATTTTAGAAAATTGATTCCACTAGAAACATCAACTGTAGATTTACTAAAATTTATATTTAAAACTAATTTGTCAAATATTTATACTAATATATAATAATCACAGTATATAAAAAANGGGGGGGAAGGAAGAAGACACAACAATCATAATTCCTTGAAGTTGTTATGACAAACGAACATATATGAGGTTGTTGTAAGGGAGGGGGGAGAGAGAAGGGGAGGGAGATTTTGGTAATGGGCCACAATAATCATCTACATTGTATATTGATAAAATAAAACAAAATTAAAACAAACAAAAAAAATTCTGGACAGCGGGCACCCCCTGCCCAACCTAGGGCGCCATTCAGTTAGACCAATGAGTTCCCACCAGCTAGGGCACCAGTCTCTTTAACCAATATGATAGAGATTACATTCAAGGCTCAACCAATGACCAAATGGCATGAATCCAGCTAAAAGGACTTAAAACCCCAAGAATGTAGCCACCAGTGCTCTTGAGCAGTCTCCTCTCTCGCTCAAGCCCACTCCACTTTCTCCAGAGTGCACTCTTCCCTCTTCCTTTGCTAAATAAAAGTGCCTTAACCTTTCCAAAAAAAAAAAAAAAAGACCTTTATATTTTATTACCTAATGACACTTTTTTCCTGCTTTGAGGATAAGGAACCCCCAAANGAGAAAATTATATTAAGTGAAACGAGTGAGGCACAGAAAGAGAAATATCACATGTTCTCAGTTATTTGTGGAAGCTACAAATAAACAAATAATACACAAATAAACTGGGGGGGGAAGGAAGAAGACACAACAATCATAATTCCTTGAAGTTGTTATGACAAACGAACAGATATGAGGTTGTTGTAAGGGAGGGGGGAGAGAGAGGGTGAGGGAGATTTTGGTAATGGGCCACAATAATCATCTACATTGTATATTGATAAAGTAAAACAAAATTAAAACAAACAAAAAAATTCTGGACAGCGGGCACCCCCTTCCCGACCTAGGGTGCCATTCAGTTAGACCAATGAGTTCCCACCAGCTAGGGCACCAGTCTCTTTAACCAATATGATAGAGATTACATTCAAGGCTCAACCAATGACCAAATGGCATGAATCCAGCTAAAAGGACTTAAAACCCCAAGAATGTAGCCACCAGTGCTCTTGAGCAGTCTCCTCTCTCGCCCAAGCCCACTCCATTTTCTCCAGAGTGCACTCTTCCCTCTTCCTTTGCTAAATAAAAGTGCCTTAACCTTTCAAAAAAAAAAAGGCCTTTATATTTTATTACCTAATGACACTTTTTTCCTGCTTTGAGGATAAGGAACCCCCAAATTTTATTTTATACTGTGTTCTACAAATTATATAGACCATTTCACCCTGGCTGAGAATCTTGAACCACAAAGTTAATCTTCTAAGGAGGGAGCTGGAAGCCAAAAAGCAACAAGGTAATTGAGAAAGTGCCTTTTGTGACATATTAGTAAACTCATTCATCTCCTCCATGTCCTCCAAATTGCTGCATTTTTTTTTCCTACAGGAAAGACATGATATGCTTTAGATACAAATATATGGAATAGGTCTCCAGAAAGAAGCATCCTGCTTACCCATGGCTCAGCCATAGAGTTCACCCCCATATTACTGCCGTGGTGAACTTTACATTCAGTAAAGTGCTATTTTATTCCATTTTGTTATGGATTTAGGCTGTCCTCGGTTCATTATACATCACTGATGTTATAGGAGGAATGAAAACCCAGATAGGAACTCATCCTGAGGACACTATCTCTGCT
>NW_007730179.1:78315-79831 GCF_000696425.1 Galeopterus variegatus
CTTACCCATGGCTCAGCCATAGAGTTCACCCCCATATTACTGCCGTGGTGAACTTTACATTTAGTAAAGTGCTATTTTATTCCATTTGGTTATGGATTTAGGCTGTCCTCGGTTCATTATACATCATTGATGTTATAGGAGGAATGAAAACCCAGATAGGAACTCATCCTGAGGACACTATCTCTGCTTCTGAAGAGGCCCAAGGATTGGTTATGAGTGACCTCAGACCCACTAGATTGTATGTGGATGTGAAAATGCTCCTGGAGCTCCATAAAAATAGGACAATTTCTCCCCATTCCCACACAAGTTTATGTTGCACAAACCAGTCCTCAATAAATACTCTCTAAATTCTGTTAAAGAGTATAAAAAATTTAACCTAGAAGAGTTCTTAAAAATCCTTTAGTACAAGTTCATTTTACAAAGACAGAAACTATATTCAAGCTGCCAGTGTGAAACAATTAGTAAGTAAGTGGCATGGGAGCAGAAAGAGATTGGATTTTCTCACTTCACCTTTAGCATTAATTCCCTGCCTCATTTTTGCAGGAACATATTGCTGAGCAAAGAGAAACTGTCTAATGGAACCCAACCGCTTTGAGCTCTGCAGTTTGGATCTGGGAAAACCACTAGAGTGGAGAGTTCAAATTAGTGTAAATGTTGGCCACTTTGGGCAGGAAAGGTGATTCAGGCTGAGCCACTGTTAATTTACCAGCAAATCAGCCCATCACTCACTGGCTTCTGTAGGAGTGAGCCAACACCTCACTCCTACAGGAGATGGTGCATCATCAACACCCAGACGTATTTCTAAGAACCTTCCTAAAAATAGCAAGGTATATTTATTATCAGGTGGATATCCCTTGAAGGAAGGACATGAACATAAGGAACACCACTCATACACTGCCAGCTAAAATGATCATTGGAGTTAGGACATCAAGAGGTTGAACACTGTCCTCGTGCAGCTGACAGTCCATGAAGGTGATAGAAAAAGTCAAACTGTCAACAAAACAAAACAAAACAAAACAAAACAAAAAACACTTTGACAATGAATCAGGCAACCTTCAATGAAATAATCACAGAGCTGGGAGTTTTGTCCAAGAGATGGCTGTATGTGTGCTCCATATAAATGATCATATTCAAACCATTACATTCAGTGCTGGATGCCATCACTCAAAAGGGTAATTGGTTTCAAATATCTGTCTCTAAGGAGAGGGAAATTTGCCCAGTGAGGGATTCGAGAATTCTGTCTTATGGAGAAAAGCTGAATGAATTGAAGATCCTCAGAATAAAGAAGTTTTATTTGTGTAAAAACCATCATACACACACACACATACATACATGTTCAAATATTGAGTTGAGATTCTTTGTCATAGCTGTCCTTAAAGATTTAAGGGTGTGAGATATGGGGGAGGGATTAAATTTATCCCATAACTTCAGAGGACTAATGAGTATGAACCATATGAAAGGGGCTTTCATTCTGGATATGAGACAGTCCTGGTTTTTCAGGAATCATTTCTCATGG
>NW_007730179.1:80568-96971 GCF_000696425.1 Galeopterus variegatus
GAAAGGGGCTTTCATTCTGGATATGAGACAGTCCTGGTTTTTCAGGAATCATTTCTCATGGTCGGTTCTTTAGGGTTAGTTTCCTATTTGTACTATCCACCTATCTGACACAGGCAATATTTAGGCTTTTCTAGATTTATTCTTACATAGGTCATCAGAAAATACCAAGAAATTAAAGTAGATAAGAAAGTTTTTTTGGCAGAGGGAGATAATCCTGGCCACTTACAGGACTGAAGGACTTTGTCAATGTCTTGGGGAAAGACCATCATAGTGGAGTTTGGAAGAAAAATGATAAGAGTATGGAATCTCAGCCAGCAATGGCCAAGGCAGCAGGAGTCCATGCCAGGAGAATTGGCTCCTACTTTGGAGGAAATTCCGCTAAGGATATGAGTCAGTCATTGCATTTAAGGACATGCCATCCATTTTGATATCAGAAAATAAAAGCACCTCAGGAATAAGCTTACATGTGTTTCCATTTCCCAAATCCACAGTCCAATATATTCTGAGGATTTTTCTTCCTTCTTTCAGTATTTTGAAGAGTAATATAAACCACATAACAATAGGAAGAAATTTCTTAAAGCCCGTCAGATTTCTCATTGCAAATCCACCCAAACTATGAGTCACATTGTTTCCTATGGCTGGAATATCAATAACTCATGAAACTTATCCCCCTACTCCTTTATCATTAAGATTTGATCCTTTGGTTTCTATCACAGTCATCTCTAATGAAGGAAGGTTCCACATTTTGGCTGTTGTTACTGTCAGTTCTCTGGGAATAGCAAGGTCATGGGCAAGACCAAACCTGGAGGAGCAGAGCCTGAGATAAAATATCGAGTGGTCCTCTCTCTCAGTCTGATCTTTGGCTTACATGTTCCTTTTAGAAAAAGTTTTTCTTCTTAACAGACAAATCATGATGGTAGATTTGGCTGAAAAGGAAATTATTATTTTTTCTTTGTCTAGGAGAATGAATCACGGTGCTCTCTGGATTTCAAACACGTAAACTCGGTTCATCATTGAATAAACACTAACAACATCTACCTCTTTCCAATTTATTAACAATGACTCAGTGCTATGCATATATTTAAATTTTTGTTTCTACATTCTTATTGCATATTTAATCTCTGACCTAACACTTAATTTGTTAGACCAGTTGCTGTTTTTACACATCTAAGTCCCTTGTAGTGTGAGAGAAGAACATTTAACCAGTGAGTTCAGTAGTTAGGAACGTGACCACAAGAGGGTAGTGCACCTCTGCTGATGCAGAATACGTGGAGGGTGCATTTTAGTGACTTCTGAACAAACAGACTTATGGCAGAAGCACAGCCTTTTTCTTATTGGCTGGGTAAACAATGTGAAAAACCTCAATAATTGTTAGAAGAAAGAGGAGGGGAAAACTGATAATAGAAGTAACTCTCCTTGCTGCAGATTGCAGATCTATGACTGACCCTAATTTGGAAGGACGATGAAGGCATCCATTCAAGCTTTATTCATGTTCTTGTGGCTGCAGCTGGGCTGTGAGTTGAGGGTTTTTGGCAAACAGAGTATATTAGTGGATGTTCTTTAGAAGTCCAAGGAAGAGACTAGTTTTATTCATGTTTCCTCTAGTTGCTAAAGGAAAAGAAAATTCTAGATAGTATGACCTGACAACCCTTCTCCTTTCTCTTACTTTTTCTTTCTGCATAGGGGAGAGCCAAGGAGAGAATGTGGAGCAGCATCCTTCTACTCTGAGTGCCCAGGAGGGAGACAGAGCTGTTATCAACTGCACTTATTCAGACAGTACCTCATCCTACTTTCCTTGGTATAAGCAAGGACTTGGAAAAGGTCCTCAGCTTATTATAGACATTCGCTCAAGTATGGACAAAAAGTCAGACCACAGACTCACTGTTTTATTGAATAAGAAGGACAAACATCTCTCCCTGCACATTGCAGCCACCCAACCTGGAGACTCAGCTGTCTACTTCTGTGCAGCAAGCACACATTGCTTCCCGGGCACCTGCAACCTGTACCCAAACCTGCAACTGGGGCTGATGCTGCATCCCCTTTCCTTTGGAACAGACCTTCAAGTATAGCATTTGTCATATTGTTTGCAAGTGGAAACTGACACATAGACATTAAACATATAATGGGACAGTTAGGTTCAAGATGACTCAGAAGGGTTAGACCGCTTTTTTTGTTGATTGTTGCTTAATTGACTCTTAAAGACATTTAGTGATATTTATTTTGAAATATGTGCTTTAAAGATGACTTTACCTTTGCTATTCAAACTTTTCTTCTGTAAGTAACCCCTTAGAATCAATATCACAATCCTTACTATAGATGGGATTTTAACTCTTTTCTTTCAAAAGTAGCATTTGTTATTTGTCTGATTATAAAACTTTACATGTCAAATGTAGAAAATATGTAAAATATAAAAATTTGAAATATCTCATTCCCAGATAATTTATTGCTGATATTTGGTTTATTCTCTCCATAAATTCTTATTATAATTAGGATTTTGATTTTATTCCCTTGGTATTACATCTTACATTGATGTTCTTCATTTCACCAAATCTTTTCCTCAAACACCTGCTTTTTAATAAATCCATGAAGAGATTTTCATAAGTCACATTTTTATTTTTATTTTCCTCCTCTGTACATTTGTGGTAAAATTTGACAGCTCTCTCTATCTGCTCCGACCGACCACTTTCTTATCAAGAAAACATCACCTGGATTTTCTCTAAGAGCCCAGCTATGGTATAAGTTGTTTGTTTGTTTGATAGAAATTGGGATAGAAAGGGATTTAAAAAGGTGGACTTCAGATTAGACATAAATATATTCTTTTTCAAAAATTTGTTAGAATCTGTTCATATTTACTCTTCATAGAATTTAGAAAGGAGGGTTGTTTTAATCACTGCTATATCTGCAATATCTAGTACAAGCTTTTTCACAGGAAAATAATTAGTAGATGTTTATTAAAGAAAGAAGAAAAAAGTGAATTCTGCTATATATTCAAAATTTTAATTTAGGCTTCAATTAAATTAAATTTATAAATTGATTTGTGAAGAATAAATTCCTTAAAATGTATATTGGATTATTTAAGAATATAGTATTTCTTTCAACTTATCTCTGTCTTTCTTGATAAAGCTCTATTGTTTTAGGACAGTTAGACTTATTCCTAGACATTTAATTTTTATTGTTACTTTTGTAATTAAAATCTTTTTTTCTGGGGTGTGTGTGAAAAAAATATATATGTATGCACACACACAAATTATATATACATCATATGTATATTTATGTGACATCTTATTAAACTCTTATTAGTGAATTGCAGAAAGGTATTTGGTCAAATAGTTAATTAATAGAGAGCTTGCTACAAATTTCCCTGCCTCATCTTGTTTTGACTGAATTAAACATGACTACCACAAGTTCCTTTTTAAAAGTTCTTTCTTTTAGTATTGTAGATAAATTACTTGAAAGAAATAAGTTGAGTAAATAATTAATTCCCTAATTCTCCCATCCCCGGTGAAGGGAAGTCTGTTTCCCAGATCTCTCATATTCTTCCTAAGGATGGATATTATTGGCGATTAGCACATGAAAATCATCCCTCTTGGTTGAGTTATGGCTGTTTGTTATTAGCTAATTGGCTTGTTCTTATGGGGAAAGTCATTAACTTAAATTAGGTTTAAAATGCCTGAACAAGGAAGGTCCATATTTGTAGACTAACATCTCAACTGGCTTTTCTTATTTCCCTCTTTGTACCACTAGTTCCTGTCCAGTAGAAACAAGTTGAATCTTGATTGGTCCATTTTCTTCAAGACTGATAATGAGGGCAGAATAGCTTATATTTTATTGATTTATTTTTTATAAAATTTGAGTTAGAAGAGAGCATGTAATTATTATTGGCTTAACTGCTTTATATTACTTAGGTGACAATTTATCCAATCCAAAAAAGTTCTCTAGTCAGAGTGTGCATAGTCATACATTTAGCTCAGATCCAGACACATTCAAGCTTTAAAGCTTCACCCTGGTGGTGTATTTAAACTTCAGTCTGCTTCCTATTTCCTGTTAACAACTCACAGTCGTCCCATGGGACTATAGTGGAGCTGGAGGGGTGGTGTGCAGTATACTATTGCCATCTAGGTTTGTCTAAGTACTCTCTATGATATCTCCACAAAGATGAAATCGTCCAGGGATGCATTTCTCAGAATGTATCCCCATTGTTAAGTGACACATGACTGTATATGTAAGTTTCAAGGATCTTGAGTCAGCATTCATTTTCTGCAAACTGTGTGTTTCTGAAGATTCTATGGAGAACCTCAGCTAAAGGTCTTTAATCTGAGCAACTTTTTCATTTTTGTTATTTAAGGATGGATGTCACTGTATTAGTTGATAAACATGTAACCAAGGGTCAATTTCCTGTACTTTATCTACTGAACTGGTGGTAAATAGTACCTAATTAGGTCATTTCCACAACATTCAAAGGCACTCTTTCTTTGGAATTTTTTTTTCTGAATAGCAAGTCGCCCAAGTTTAGGTCTTGTGATGGCTGATTAAATGAAAGGCCAGAAAAAGCAACCTGTGCCTGTTGGTGAAAGGACTTATAGGATGGAATTATTTATCTAGTTAAGTTTGTGAAAGAATGAAATGTGCAGGGTTCAGGACACTGTGAGTTATATGGACCTGCTTGTGACCAGTTCACAGCGAGACAACATATGACTTTGTGAGGGGGAAGAATGCCGAGGCACGAGAGCGAGGGGTGGTCATGCATCAGGAAATGGAGTTCATAGATGTCCGAAACAGTAATTTCAGTTTTAATACTCCATTTGTTGTTTCCAGATTTTCAGAAGATAGGGAGGTGATAAGACAAGTGAAGTTTCCGAGTGAGGGCAAAACCTTACATAACTGTCTCATATAGATAAATTAAAATGGCACAATAGGGAACACAATATCATATTGATTTTTAGCAATTGTGAGTGCTGTGGCTTTCTAACAGGAGAGTGTTTCAACCCAGACAGAAAATAAAAATACTATTACTAACATGTACTCAAAACCAACACAGAAAATGCAATTGTGTAGAATCTTTCTGGAGATACTCAAGTGGTTTCTTAGTACAGTACTCCACTTCATATCCTACCTTTACAGTTTCCATGAGATTTTGTTGGTTCCAAGAAAGACACAAACTAATCATGTTCTCTGCTATCTTAGGAACGTTTTCTCGCTAGCGCTCATTTAATATTGCAAGTAATATGACTCTACTGTAATGAGTTGTCTCTGAGGGGGTTTTAGCAAGTATTTATTAGAGTTCATTTGGCTCCACCAGGCAGCCTTTCTGGCTTTGATATATCTTACTCTTACCGATTAAGTAAATCAATCATTCCTAGTTTGTCATTACAAAATCGGGAGCCAAATTTTCTGTATCTACGAATCATTGAACTTTTCCATGCATTTGTCTTTATGATATATAAAAAGTCCTTGCATAAAAACTTTAGTTAGAATGGCATGTTTAGCATGATCATCAGCTCAAGCATTTTTCCCTAAGTTCTATGGTGTCTTTTATATTATGGAAATTTGTCTTTGTTACAAAAATTTCTTTGAGTCATCAAGACTTCAATTAATTCACGTATTTTAAAAGAGATATATGAGATATATGAGAAGGCTAAGAAAAGGTTAAGAGCGTTAAGAAACTTCATTGTTTCCATAGTATCTGGAAGTTGTGAACTACATTAAAACATATCAATTTTCATTGAATATATATATTTAAGTTTATTTATTTATTAATAATATTATTATTTTTTATATTCTATGATGTTGTTGTGGAGTAGTTTGAGGGGTGGGGGAAAGGGGAAGGAAATAGGATAGAAAAAGGAGGAAGGAGGACGGGTGGGGTTGAGGCCTGTGGCACCCCCCTCATTTCTGCATGGGAGACCAGAGGGATTCCAGTGGTGGCTTGGTCATTCCCAGGCTGGGTGCAGATGTTGGGGGAGTGTGTGTGACTAAAGACCTTGCCCCCCACCACCCCAGCTTGGGAGCCAGGGGCACTTCATGCAACAGTTTGGTGGTCATTGCTGGGCTGGTTGCAGGTGTTGGGGGGCATGGCTGAGGCCCCTGCCCTCCTTGCTCCCTGGCTTGGTAGCCCAGGAGACTTCCAGTCCTTCTAGGTTTTATGGCTGTTCTTTGGTGATGTGAGACCTTTACTAGTTAATATCAAACTTTGTCTTTGGTCTGTGGGTATTTGGCTTTTTATTTCAGTTCTGTGTTGGATTATTTGCTGTTCCCACCACTTAAACTCTGCACTGGAACTAATTGTTGTCTTTTGCTTACTTCTAAAATGGGGAACTTCCTGTGGGGACCAGCACTTGAACTCTGTGGTTGAGCTAAATTGCTGCTTTGCTGATGTTTCCCTGGGGAAGGCTTTTTGTGCAGCTCAGGTTTTAGTGGTTGACTTTGTAGGTACTTCTGGGTCTCATGAGATCCAATACACCTGGGTTGTGTAGAAACTCTGGTCTGGGCCTGAGTCTTCTCAGCAAACTGCACCCCCTGCAGTTCTATATTCCTGACAAGTGTTCTCTGAGTGGTCCTATGCTGATTGGGGGGACAGATCAGCTGTCCTTGCTGTGCCCCAGTGTTTTCCCTGTGGGCCCATCTCCCCAACTGCCCATGCTCCAAACACTTGCCATGGGAGGGGCTGTGCACTGGACCCTTGTGATGACTCACCAACCTCTGAGTGGCTCATTTTTTTCAGTTGTTGTGGCTCCTCTCTCCTATGTGGGTCAATGGGAACACAATTAGTAGTCTTTGTGGCCTGGGGGCCACCAAGGCCTTCTTCTCCCCTGCCGCCTCAAAGAAACTTCATCCAAAGGGCACAGTTGTGGCATTTGCCAGCTCCTGGTCTGCGCTCACCAGCTCCAGCTTGGAAGTGGCCGGGGCTCAAAACAGTTGGAGCGGTTCTTTCTTTCATCGTGGCTTCTCCTGCCATCAAGCACTCTGTAGGTTCTCTTTTTCCGCTGAACTCTAGTGGCCCCAGCCTCGCTGTCATTGCTTTTTAATAGTTGTAAATTGGTTGATTTGTGGGAGAAAGTGATTCTGGGGACTGTCTATTCTGCCATCTTGACTGGAAGCCTCTGAATATATTTTTTGTAATTTGACATGGCCAAGAGAGTCACAAGTTCAGCTATTTGAATTATTTTTTCTTCTACTAAGGGATTGGATTATAGAATGGTGTCTGGACTAGTTATTACATAATCATCTGAATAGTATTCTTTTTCAATTTTTAAGGAAAGACTTATTAAAACAAAATTAATTGAGAATTTGGTATGAGAGTGTCTGGGCATGGACATTTCTTGAACAACAGAAGGACAGTTATGAGATTTTTTTGAATGATAAGAGTAATGGAATTGAATACTATGAAGAAAAACTAATAATATTTCATATTTAGTCAACCAACTGGTAAAAAACATTGAGTATTTTAAAGAGCAGAAGGGTTGTACTGTATATGATATAATCGGATCTAACAGCAATTTCAGTGCAAGATCTGATGATGCTTCAACCAATTTATTTATTTATTTATTTATTTATTTATTCATTTATTGCTTCAACCAATTTAAACAAGACTAAAATTATTTTGAAATGTGGAGAATAAACTTTGGCTATTGTATTAAAAAATAGGCTATGAGAGGCAATGGGGCATTGTTGTGTACCATGTTCCTGAGTAATAACCCTAGGGCATGGCCTTACGCTTAATGTTCATAAAAAAGTATATCACAATCAGTAATTCTATGATCAGCTATCCTAGGGAGGTATATGGTATCACCTGGGATATATTCTCTTTAGAGCCGGGTATACAGAATATAGCAGCTTGCTGTGTTTCATTTAAGATTCCAACTGAGGTAATGGAAAAATATAAATTCAAAGGTTTGATGACCTAATGACTAAACTCTGGCCTCTCATCTGGCCTTATGAACAGAGCTGGGCTGTCAACGCTAAACATAGAAGAGAAGACCTTTATGACAGGAGTCAATATCCTCAAGAGGACTTCATTCTAAACTCTTTAGCAAAGAGAGACTCTTACTCTTCCTCCTCCTTCTTCTTCATCTTCATCTTCTTCATATCCTTCTCCTCCTTCTCCTTCTTGCTCTTTGGTTCCGAGAGAAGCAACTGGACAGATATCGGAAGTAAGTAGAAATGTTTTTACATCAATAGGTAGGTTGAAAAAGCTGCGGTGATTACTTTAGATGGATTTGCCATATTATCACAAAGTGATTGATTTCTACCTTAGGTGAAAAAACAAATACATAGGTGAGGATACATGATTATTACATCTTTTGTTGTCTCCATAATCCATTACACATAGCATTTTAAAATAATAAGTTTCCACCTCCCAGTTCCATCACAGGTGCAATGACTAAATATAGCAGTTGGTCAAATCAATTTTCCTTTCAAAATACCCATGCTTATTTCCAGATTTAATTTTTATCAAATTAAGAGTTGTTTAATCCAAAAGGAAGTTTGGGGTGTGTGAGACTGTTGGCCAGAACAAAGAGAAGTTTGACAAGACACACATAAACTTGCTACACCAGAAAACCTGTTTCCTGTTCCTGGGCAGCAGCAGTGTATGCACCAGTAATTCTTCCCTCAACCTGTCACTTCACTGCGCAGAGCCTGAAACTGAAGGAGAATAAGATATTTTCCATCTAGAAGAAGAACTCAAACATGTTGCTCTCCAGCCTGCTGAAGATGGTCATGGCTTCAATGTGGCTAGGTAGGGATGGCCCCAGTGGGAGTGGGAATGAACCTTCTCAGTGACCAAGGACTGGGGGTACAGGAAATGTCTTATAAGGATTTTGGGAAAAAGGGATAATAGGGTATTAAAATAGGATTTCTTTGTCCCACTCCATTTATCCCTCAACCTTCTAATTCTTTTTTCCTTCAGGGTCTAGTATTGCCCAGAAGGTAACTCAAGCCCAACCAGCAGTGTTGGTGCAGGAGAAGGAAGCTGCAACTCTGGAATGCACATATGACACCACTGCTGGAAGTTATGGTTTATTCTGGTACAAGCAGCCCAGCAGTGGGGAGATGATTTTCCTTATACGTCAGGACTCATATAACCAGCAAAATGCAACAGAAAGTCGCTACTTATTGAATTTCCAGAAGGCAAGGAAATCCATCAAACTTGTCATCTCAGCTGCACAAGTTGGGGACTCAGCGGTGTATTTCTGTGCATTGAGAGAGGACACAATGAGAGGACTGCTGGAGAGAGCTGTACAAAAACCCCAGGCGTCTGCTTGAGACATCCACCTGCTGTAGCAACCAAGGCAGGCAGGGAACACCATCACAGACAGGAAGTGGCTAGGACTGTGGCAGCACAGGTGTGGTGTTAGAGGGAAAACACTCACTCTAAGAAAATATCTGTCTAGGTTCATAGGCCACGTCCAGAGTTATCATTCACCAAAATTATCCTTATCCCTGGATCTTTGGCTTAAAGTTAGACACAGAATTTTTGACCAAAGATTGAAGAGAAAGAACAGTCACAATAAACAATTTGCCATTTGGCCACTAGATTGAGCTGGAAGAATTGGCTAAGAAAATTCAGAAACATATGACCGGAAAATCAGTAAAATATATGTGTGATTTGCTGGATTTTCAGATGAACTTGTTCAATAAATATTTATTGAGTACATATGTTACAGACATAGTTTTATTTACGTAAGAATAGCGTGGTGGTTTTTAGAAGCCTAGAAGCCTGGTCAGCCTTGCTGCAGTGCAATGCTCAAATCAGGTACCCGAAAAAAATGCTCATGCCACTACCTGGTGGTCAGTTCCTGAACTGCAGTTTGTGTATCCGTTATAATATATTTCTTGTCCTCTTTTGATCAAAGACCCAAATGGGCAATTATTTAATTACTTTTTCTAATAGCTTCATTTTGATAAATACAGTACCTATTAACTTACTGACAAAGTATTTTAAAGGCTTGAGAATAAGTCATTTTGCTGTGCTCTACCTTCTCTCTCAAATTTTCTCTGAAAATAATCTACACTAGAAAGAAACAACAACAGTAAAAAACAAACCAAAACAAAGAACACAGGTTTTGCTGTTAATGAGATCTGTTTTCAAAACAATTAGTTGTGCTGTGTACTTGAAGCACATTTGTGAATTTTGTTTAATTATTTGTAAAACAGGAGAGCACCCTTGCAAGCATTTGTTATTTTCTGTCTTTTTGATAATAGCCATTCTAGCTATGGTGAGATGGTATCTTATTGTGGTTTTGATTCCAAGAGAGAATTTTAAAAGCATCAAAAAAAAAAAAAGTCTTATGTCACGTATAAGAGAAGCCATATTAGACTGTCAGTGGATTTCTCAGCATAGACGTTGCAGGCCATAGAGAACAGGAAAATATATTCAAAGTGCTGAAAGAAAAAAACTATCAGCCAAGAATAGTTTATCCAGTAAAGCTGTCCTGAAGAAATGAAGGAGAAGGAGGGAAAGAGGTGGATTAGTGGGTGATAGGATGATAGGAAGAATAAATTCTGGTGTTCTAGGCTGACTCTAGCTAATAATATTATATTGTATATTTCTAAATAGCTAGAAAAAAGGATCTTGAATGTATTCACCACCAAAAGAAGATAAATATTTAGGTGATGGATATGCTATCAACCTTAAGAGAATCATTGTTCACTGTATGCCTGTATTGAAAGAACACACTGTATTCCACAAATATACAGTATTTACAAAAAGAGGGAGAAATAAAGCCTTTCTCAGACAAGCAAAAACTGAGGAAATTAATTACCACTAGGTCTGTCTTAAAAGAAATGCTTAAGGGAGTTTGTCAGGCAGAAATGAAAAGATAGTAATTACTATCATAAATACATACAAAAATACAAAACTCACTGGTAGAAATAAATACATAGTCAAATTCAGAATATATTCCTGTAATGTAATGGTGGTATGTAAATCATGCATATCTTAATATGAAGCTTAAAAGTCAAAATGGTCGATAATACTAAGGTTACAATAAGTTAAGTAATACACGATATAAAAATATATCAATTGTGATATGAAAAACATAAATGGGGGAGGGTAGAAGTCTAAAGTATTTGTAAGTGATAGAAGATAAGTGGTTATCATCTTAAAATCATAAATTATAACTACAAGATGTTTTGTGTAAGCCTTATGGTAACCACAAAACAGAAAAAATACAGCAGATATACAAATGATAAAGAGAAAGGAATCAAAGCTTAGCACTATAGATAATGACCAAAGCACAAAGATAGACAGTAAGAAAGAAAAGAACAAAGGATCTACAAAACAACCAGAAAATATATAAGAGAATGGCAGTAGTAAGTTTTTACCTCTCAATAATGACCTTGAATGTAAATTAATTAGATTCTTCAATCAAAAGACATAGAGTGATTAAATGAAGAAAAGAAAGATCCAACTCTGTATGTTGCCTACAGGAGAGCTATATAAGCTTTCTGGATGCACGTAGGCTAACAGTGAAGGAATGGAAGAAGATATACCATGAAAATGATAACCAAAAGAGAGCAGGCTGGCTATGCTTATATCTGGTAAAATAGACTTTAAGTCAAAAACTGTCACAAGAGACAAAGATGGTCATTAGTTAATGATAAAGGCATCAATTCACCCAGAAGTCATAGCCATTGTAAATATATATGCAACTGACACCGGAGCACCGAAATACATAAAGCAAATACTAATGAACATAAAGGCAGAAACAGATAGAATGCAACAATAGTACTTTTAACAACGAATAGATCAACCAGACAGAAAATTAATATGAAGATACTGGATGTGAATTGCACTTTTGACAAAATGGACCTAGCAGACATATACAGAACTTCCCATCCAAAAGCAGCAGAGAACACATTTTTCTCTATTACACAAGGAACAATCTCCAGAATAAGCCATATGTTATGCCACAAAACAAGTTGTAACAAATTTAAGAAGATTGAAATCATACCTAGTATCATTTTAGACCACAATGGTATGAAAGTAGAAGTCAATAACAGGAGGAATCTTGGAAAAAAATTAAACAATATGCTCCTGAACAAGCATTGGGTCAAAATAGAATCAAAAGAAAAATTAATCAATATCTTGAGACAAATAACAATGGAAACACAACACACCATAACCTATGAAATGCTGTTAAAACAGTTCCAATAGGGAAGATTATAGCAATAAATGCTACATTAAGAAAGAATAAAAATCTCAAAAAAAAACTGTTTAACATTGTGTCTCAAGGAACTAGAAAAAGAACAAACTAAACCCAAAATTAGCAGAAGAACGAAAATAATAAAAATCAGAACAGAAATAAATCAAATAAAGAACAGAAAAGCCATAGAAAGAATCAATAAAAGTAAGAGTTGGTTTTTTGAAAAAATAAAAGAAAATTGACAAACCCTTAGCTACTTTAACTAAGAAAAGAAGAGAGAAGACTCAAATAAATAAATCAAAAGTAAAAGTGAAGAAATTGTAATAGATGCCTCTGAAATAAAAATGATTATAAGGGACTATTATAAACACTTACATGCCAACAAAGGGAAAGTGAATAAATTCCTAGAAAAACACAACCTACCAAGATTAAGTTAGAAAAAAATAGAAAGGCTGAATAAATTAACAACAAATAACAGGAGACCCACTTAAGCTTTAAGGATGCACATAGGTAAGGGATGGAAGAAGACATTCCATGCAAATGACTAAAAAATATTGACCTTACTGAATAAAAATCAGAATAGCAATCCCAATTACATGAAAAAATACCTAGGAATAAACTTAACTGAAGATTAAATTTAGGCCTATGCAATGAAAACTATAAAACATTGATAAAAGAAATTGAACAAGACACAAATAAATCGAAAGATGTCCTGTACTCATGGATCAGAATAAGTAATATTGTTAAAATGTCCATACTACCCAAAGAAATATACAGATTTAATGCAGTTTCTATCAAAATTCCACCGGCATTCTTCATAGAAATAAAAAAAAGAACCCTAAAATTTGCATACAACCAAAAAAGACCCTGAATATCCAAAAAGAATTCCAAGAATGAAAAACAAAGAGAAGCATCATACTTCCCCAAAGCTATAGTAATCAAAACATTATAGTACTGGCATAAAAGCAGACACACGGACAAAAGGAACACAATAGAGAGTCCAGAAACAAATACAAATATGTATGGTCAACCAATTTTTGACAAGTGCACTTAGAAGATGCAATGGAGAAAGGATAGTCTCTTCAATAAATGCTGCTGGGAAAACTGTATTTTTACATATAAAAGAATGAAATTGGACCCTTATCTTACACCATACACAAAAATAAAGTCAAAATGCATAAAAAACCTGAATGTAAGACACAAAACTATAAAATTCCTAGAAAAGAACAAATGGATGTTGGCTTTGACAATGATTTTTTTGAATATCTCACCAAAAGCTCAGGCCACAACAGAAAAAATAAATAAATGGGACTACATCAAACTAGGAAGCTTCCGTACAGCAAAGAATCAATCAAAAAATGAAGTGGAAACTTACAGATAAAAAATATTTGCAAACCATAAATCTGATAAGTTCTTTTAAATGTATAAGGAACTCATACAACTCAACAGTGAAAAAGCAAATAACCCAATTAAATAGAAAAAAGACCCGAATGGACATTTCTTCTAAGAAAACATAAAAATGGTGAGCAGGTATATTAAAGAGTGCTCAGTGTTATTAATTATTGGGGAAATGCAAATCAAAACCACTATGAGCCCCTCGACCTGGAAGCAGGCAAGAGAGCAATGCCTGGGGGCCCAGGAGCTGAGGGCAGCAGCTCCCTCTGCTTGGAAGCAGGCAAGAGAGGGCACTGAAGACATCACTTTCCCATGGGTGGCTCATCACAGCCACTGTGACAGCCACAGCTGTTGCAAAATGATCTCTATGTCACAGCAGTAGGCACAGCCACTATGCAGGCAGCCCGTCAGACACTTGACTGCATTGAGATAAGGACAGTCACCAGCAGAGACCAGTAAAAGAAGAGGACATGTCTTTCTTCAAAGCCCATTCCAGAGTGGTAGAAGAAGCAACTGCTCTAGCAGATGACCAGACATCAATGTAGAAATACTAGAAATAAGTAAAAAAAACCCCAAGAAATTATGACACCACAAAAAGGATACAGTAATTCTCAAATGCCAGTGGGATTTTGATAGAAACTGCATTAAATCTGTATATTTCTTTTTTTTTTTTGTCTTTTTTCGTGTCCGGCAACGGATTGCAACCCTCAGGGTCGCGCCCGTACTGGACCGGGACCTGCAACGGGATTGCAACCCTCGGTGTTGCTCCCACACCTCACTCAGCCAGTGAGTGGGAACCGGTCTGCATGTGGGATCCGAACCCTCGGCAGGAGCGCCACCGCACTCTCAAGCGGCGCACTGTAGCAGTGCGCCACCGGGCCGGCCCTAAATCTGTATATTTCTTTATACAGACCCTATAGATCAGGAAATACTTGAAATGGCTGAAAAGGAATTCCAAGCAACAATCTTAAGGAAACTGTGAGATATAAGAAAACTCAGACAATGAAATGAGAAAAAATATTCAGGATATGAAGCAGGAAATTTATAGAGAGAACAATACCTTAAAAAGAAGGCAGTGGAACTCATAGAACGGAAAGATCCACTCAACAAAATACAAAACACAACCAAGAGCTTAAGCAGGAGGTTAGAACAAGCAGAAGAAAAAATTTCTGATCTCGAAGATAGTCTTTTCAAAATAACCCAGGCAGACAAAAAAAATAAAATAAAATAAAATAAAAAATAAAAAAAGGAAAAAAGAATGTTAAAAAACTGAAGAAAATTTAAGAGAGCTAGCAGACAATCTTGAGCACACAACTGAATCATGGGTGTTTCAGAAAGGGAGGAGAAAGGAAAAGGCATGGAAAACCTATTCGGTGAAATAATAATGGAACACTTTCCAGTTATAGGGAGAGACACGTACCTTCAGATCCAGGAGGTTCAAAGATCCTGAGACAGGCTCAACCCAAAAATATCCTCTCCAAGACACATTGTAGTCAAACTAGCAAAGCTCAAAATCAAAGAGAGACTTTAAAAAGAAACAAGAAAAAAGCATTAAGTAACCTATAAGAGAGCCCCCATTTGACCAACAGCAAACTTCTCAACAGAAACTCTGCAGGCCAGAAGAAAATGGGATAATATATTTGAAATACTAAAAGAGGAAAACTGCCAGCCAAGAATACTCTACCCAGCAAGGCCATCCTTCAGAAATGAGGGCACAATAGTGTATTTTCCAGATAAACAAAAACTGCAGGAGTTCACCACTACACAACCAGCCCTACAAGAAATCCTACAGGAAGTCCTGCATTTGGAATCTGAGAAACAATAATTACTACCATGAATACACAAGGAAGAACAAAACCCACTGGTAGAACAAAAATGGGAATGAGAAAGAGAAAGAAGATAAATCTTACCACCATAAAAAAAAAAAAAACATAGCAGCAATGTAATAATGTCCTGCTTTATTTCTGATTTTGATAATTTTGATCTTCTCTCTTTTTTTCTAGGTCAGTCTAGATACAGGTTTGCAAATTTTGTTGATCTGTTTAAAGAATAAACTTTTGGTTTTGTTATTTTTCCTCTATTGCTTTCTAATTCCCCATTCATATATTTCTTTTATGATCTTTGTTATTTCCTACTTATATTTGCTTTTGGTTTAGTTTGCTCTTCTTTTTCTGTTTTCTTAAGGTGAAAGTTTACATTATTGAGCTGAGATTTTTCTTATTTTTAATATATGTATTCACAAGCATAAATTTTCCTCTAAGCATTGCATGAGCCTGGCATCTTATAAATTTTGATATGTTGTGCTTTGATTTTTATCTCAAAGTACTCTCTAATTTTGCTGTGATTTTTCTTTTTACCCATCATTTATTTAGGAGAATGTTGTTTAATTTCCACACGTTTATAAATTTTCTAAATTTTCTACTGTTATTGTGGTCAGAGAACATATTTTCTATTATTTTCTCTGATCTTAGTCCTTTTAAATGTACTAAGACTTGTTTTGTGGCCAGAAATGGAAAAGAAAAAACAAACAAACAAACAAACAAACAAAAACCATTATGAGATACTACTTAAAACAAACAAGGATTGCTATTACCAAAAAGTCACAAGATAATGCCTGCTGGTGAAAGTGTAGAGAAAAGGGAACTGTTGTATACTGTTGATGACAATGCAGATTGGTACAGCATAATGGAAAGCAGTATGGAAGTTCCTAACGAAATTAAAACTAGAACTACCATAGGACCCAGCAATCCCTCTTCCAGGCATATACCCAAAGGAAATAAAATCATCACCTCATAAAGATTTCTGCACTTCTGTGTTAATTGCAGCATTATTTACAAAAGTCAAGATATGGAAACAACCTAA